>NC_037689.1:111951415-112003901 GCF_003255815.1 Theropithecus gelada | reverse complement strand
AAAAAAAAAAAAAAAAAAAAAAAAAAAAAAAAAAAAAAACAAAGATGTAATTTGTATGACAATAATAAGGGAGGAGACGGAACTATGTTGGAGTAAAATTTCTATATTTGATTGAAATTAAGCTGATATTAATCAGAACCATAGTGTATTAAGACACTAATTATAATTCAGCACAACCACTTAATCACCAAATCATTCAAAAATATAGAAAAAAGAGAAAATTTGAATGGGACAGTTAAAAAATCAATTTTAAAAAAATTATTTTAAATTTTTATGGGCATTTGGTAGGTACATGAGAAAATTTGATATAGGCATGCATTGCATAATAATCACACCAAGGTAAATGGGGTATCCATCATCTTAAGTATATATCCTTTGGGTTAAAAACTATCCAATTATACTCTTTTAGTTGTTTGAAAGTGTACAATTAAATTGTTATTGACTATAGTCACCCTGTCCTGCTATCAAATACTAAGTCTTGTTTCTTATTTCTAACTATTTTTTTTGCACCCATAAACCATCCCCTTCTTCCTCCCCTCGATC
The DNA here is from genome assembly GCF_003255815.1 of Theropithecus gelada. Classification (NCBI taxonomy): domain Eukaryota; kingdom Metazoa; phylum Chordata; class Mammalia; order Primates; family Cercopithecidae; genus Theropithecus; species Theropithecus gelada. The sequence continues at coordinate 112,003,358 of NC_037689.1, read as the reverse complement.
CCCGCGACTACCATTCCCAGCCTCTGATAACCATCCTTCTACTCTCTATCTACATGAGTTCCATTGTTTTGATGTTTAAATCCCACAAATAAGTGAGAACATGGAAAGTTTATCTTTCTGAGCTGAACTTATTTCACTTAACCTAATGATCTCCAGTTTCATCCATGTTATTGCAAATGACAGGATTTTGTTCTTTTTTATGGCTGAATCGTACTTCATTGTGTATATGTATCACATTTTCTTCATCCATTCATCTGTTGATGGACACTTAGGTTGCTTCCAAATCTTGGCTACTGTGAATAGTGCTGTGATAAACAGGGAAATGTGGATATCCTTTGATATACTGATTTCCATTATTTTGGGTATATATCTAGCAATGGGATTGCTGGATCATGTAGTAGCTCTATTTTTAGTTTTTTGAGGAAACTCCAAACTGTTCTTTATAGTGGTTGTACTAATTTACTTTCACAAAAATAGTGTATGAGGGTTCCCTTTACTCCACGTACTCATCAGCATTTGTTATTGCCTATCTTTTGGATAAAAGCCAGTGTAACTTGGGTGAGATGTTATCTCATCATAGTTTTCATTTGCATTTCTCTGACCATCAATGATGTTGAGCATTTTTTCATATAGCTGTTTGCCATTTGTGTATCACCTTTTGAGAAATGTCTATTCAAATATTTTGCCCATTGTAAAATCAGATTATTAGATTTTTTACTATAGAGTTGTTTGAGCTCCTTATATATTCTGGTTATTAGTCTCTTGTCAGATGTGTAGTTTGCAAATATTTTCTCCCATTCTGTGGGCTGTCTCTTCACTTTGCTGTGATCCCATCCTTTGCTATGTAGAAGCTTTTTAATTTGATGTCATCCCATTTGTCCATTTTTGCTTTGGTTGCCTGTGGCTTATGGGATATTACTCAAGAAATCTTTGCCCAATTGAATGTCCTGAAGAGTCTCCCCAAAGTTTTCTTATAGTAGTTTCATAGTTTCAGGTCTTAGATTTAAGTCTTCTATCCATTTTGATTTGATTTTCATATATGGCGACAGATAAGAGTTGTAGTTTCATTCTTCGGCGTATGGATATCCAGTTTTTCCAGCACAATTTATAGAAGAGACTGTCTTTTTCCCAGTGTATGTTCTTGGCAATGTTGTAAAAAATGAGTTTACTGTAGGTGTGTGGATTTGTTTCTGGGTTCTCTATTCTGTTCCATTAGTCCCTGTGGCTTTTCTTTTTTTATGCCAGTACCATGCTGTTTTGGTTACCATAGCTCTGTAGTTTAATTTAAAGTTACGTAACAAGATTCCTCCAACTTTGTTCTCTTTGCTCAGGATAGCTTTGGCTATTCTGGGTCTTTTGTGGTTCTATATAAATTTTAGGATTTTTTTCCCTATTTCTGTGAAGAATGTCATTGGTATTTCGATAAGGATTGCATTGCATCTGCAGATTGCTTTGGGTACTAAGAACATTTTAGCAATATTGATTCTTCATATCCACGAATATGAAATATCTTTCCATTTTTGGTATGCTCTTCAAATTCTTACATTAATGTTTTATAGTTCTCATCATAGAGCTACTTTACATTTTTATTAATTCCTAGGTATTTAATTTTATTTATAGCTATTATAAATGGGATTATTTTCCTGATTTATTTTTCAGATTGTTCACTGTTGGCATATAGAAGTGCTACTGGTTTTCAAATGTTGATTTTGTATCCTGCAACTTTACTGAATTTGTTTATGAGTTCTAATAGTTCTTTTGGTGAAATCTTTAGGTTTTTGCCAAATATAACATCATGTCATCTGTAAACAAGAATATTTATAATTTATTTCTTTCCACTTTGGATGCCTTTTATTTCTTTTTCTTGTCTGACAACTCTAGCTAGGGCTTCCAGTACTATGTTGAATAATAGTGGTGTAAGTGGGTGCCCTTGTATTGTTCTAGATCTTAGAGGAAAGGTTTTCAGTTTTTCCCCATTCAGTATGATACCAACTGTGGGTTTGTCATATAGGGCTTCCATCATGTTGAGATGTGTTCCTTCTATATTCACTTTTTTGAGGGATTTTTATTATGCAGGGATGTTGTATCTTATCAAATGCTTTTTCAACATCAATTGAAATTATCATATTTTTTTTCTCCATTCTGTTAATGTGCTGTATCACACTGATTGATTTGCATATGTTGAACCATCATTGCATCCCTGGATAAGTCCCACTTCATCACAATGAATGACTTTTTAAATGTGTTTTTCAATTAGGTTTGCTAGTATTTTTGAGGATTTTTGCATCAATATTCATACGGAATGCAGCCTATAGTTTTCTTTTTGTGATGTGTGTTTGTCTGGTTTTGGTATCAGGGTAATACTAGTCTTAGTCTTGTAGAATGAGTTTGACAATATTCCTTCCACTATTTTTTGGAATAGTTTGTGTGTAATTAGTATTAGCTCTTCTTTATATGTTTGGTAGAATTCAGGGAAGCCATCAGGTCTCGGGCTTTTCTTTACAAGAGACTTTTTGTTACAGCTTTGATCTCCTTATATGTTATTGGTCTGTCCAGGTTTTGGATTTCTTCATGGTTCAATCTTGGTAGGTTGTATGTGTCTAGGAATTTGTCCATCTCCAACTTATTGGCATACAGCTGCTTATAGTAGCCAATAACAATCCTTTAAATTTCAATGGTATCAGTTGTAATGTCTTCTTTTTCATCTCTGAATTTATTCATTTTGTTCTTCTTTTTTTTAAGTTAGTCTGGCTAAAGGTTTGTAAATTTTCTTTATCTTTTCCAAAGACAATTTTTTATTTCATTGATCTTTTGTATTCTTGCTTCATTTCAATTTCTCACTTTATTGCTCAGGCTGGAATGCAGTGGCATGATCTTGGCTCACTGCAACCTCTACCTCTCAGGCTCAAGAGATCCTCCCACCTCAGTCTCTTAAGTAGCTGGGACTACAGGCATATGCCACCATGCTTGGCTAATTTTTTTTTTTTTTTTTTTTTTTTTTTTTTTGCAGAGACAGTATTTCACCTTGCTGTCCAGGCTAGCTTCGAACTCCTGGACTCAAGTGACGAACCTGCTTCAGCCTCCCAAATTGCTGGCCTTCATTTCAACTTCATGTATTTGTGCTCTGATTGTTATTATTTCTTTTATTCTACTAATTTTGGATTTTGTTTTCCCTTCCTTTTCTAGTTCTTTAAGATGTATCATTAGGTTATTTATTTGAAGATTTTCTTCCTGTTTGATGTAGGTACTTAGAGCTACAAACTCCCCTCTTAGTCCTGCTTTTGCTGTATCTCATAGGTTTTGGTATGTTGTGTTTCCATTATCATTTATTTCAAGAAATTTTTCCATTTTTTTCTTAATTTTTTAAATTGACTCACTGGTCATTCATAAACATATTTTAAAATTTCTACATGTTTGTGTAGTTTCCAAAGTTCCTCTTGGTATCAATTTCTAGTTTTATTTCATTGTGGTTAGAAAAGATGCCCAAAATTATTTCAATTTATTTGAATGTTTTAAGACCTATTTTGTGAGCTAACATATGGTCTATCCTTGAAAATGATCCATCTGCTGAGGAAAACAATGTGTATTCTCCAGCAGTTGGATGAAATGTTCTGTAATTATTAGATCCATTTGTTCTGTAGTGCAGATTAAGTTCAATGTTTCTTTGATGATTTTTCATCTGGATGATCTGTCCAGTGCTCAAAGTGGAGTGTTGCAGTGTCCAGCTCTTAAGATATTAGGGCCTATCTCTCTCTTTAACTCTAATAATATTTGCTTCATATATCTGGGTGCTCCAGTGTTGGGTGCATATATTATATGTATTTAAAATTGTTACATTCTTTTGCTGAATTGATCCCTTTATCATTATACAGTGACCTTCTTTGTCTCTTCTTATAGTTTTTTGTCATGAAATCTATTTTGTCTGATAAAAGTATAACTACTCCTGCTCTTTTTTAGTTTCCATTGGCATATAATATATTTTTTCATCCCTTTATTTTCAGTCTATGTGTATCTTCACAGGTGAAGTGTGTTTCTTGTAGGCAACACATCACTGGGTCTTTTTTTTTTTTTAATCCATTCAGCCACTTGATATCTTCTGATTGGAGAGTTTAGTCTATTTATATTCAATGTTATTATTGATAAGTAAGGACTTACTCCTGCCATTTTGTTGTCTGTTTTCTGGTTGTGTTATGATCTTCTCTTCCTTCCTACCTTTATTTCTGTCTTCCTTTTAGTGAAGGTGGTTTTCTCTGGTGACATAATTTAGTTTATTGTTTTGACTTTTTGGGTGTCCATTGTATGCTTTTTTGGTTTGAGGTTACCATGAGGTTTCCAAATACCATCTTATAACCCATTATTTTAACCTGATAACAAGTTAATGCTGATTGCATAAACAAGCAAATTGACGAACAAATGAGTAGAAAGCATGCTAAAAATTTTCTAGACTTTATCTCCCACTGTTTTAACTCTTTGTTGCTTCTAAATGGGATTATATTTTATTGTACTGTTTGTGTCTTGAAAAGTTATTCTAGCAATTATTCTTGATCAGTTCTTTTTGTCTTTCTACTTAAGATATGAGTAGTTTACATTCCACAATTACAGTGTATATTATGTGAGTTTTAGTGTGCTTACTATTACCTGTGAGTTTTGTACCCTCAGATGGATTTTTTATTGCTCATTTGCCTTTTCTTTCAGATCGAAAAACTCTCTTTAGCATTTCTTCTAAGATATGCCTAATGTTGATGAAATTCATCAGCTTTTGTTTGCCTGGAAAAGTTTGTATTTCTCCTTCATGATTTAAGGGTAATTTTAGGAGATATACTATTCTAGGGAAAACTTTTTTTTCTTCAAGACTTTAAATATGTCATGCCAGTCTCTCCTGGCCTGTAAGATTTCCACTAAAAAGTCTGCTGCCAGACACATTGGACCTCCATTTTAAGCTATTTGTTTCTTTTCTCTTTCTGCTTTTAGGATCTTTTCTTTATCCTTGACCTTTGAGATTTTAATTATTAAATGCCGTGAATTATTCTTCTTTGGGTTAAATTTGTTTGATGTTCTATAACTTTCTTGTACTTGAATATTGATATATTTCTTTGGGTTTGGGAAGTTCCCTGTTATTATCCCTTTAAATAAACTTTTTTATCTGTATTTCTTTCTCTTCCTCTTGTTTAGGGGTAATATATCTTAGATTTGCCCTTTTAAGGCTATTTTCTAGGTCTCTTAGGCATGCTTCTTTCTTTTTTATTCTTCTTTCTTTTGTTTATTCTCACTTTGTATTTTCAAATAGCCTATCTTCAAGCTCACTAATTCCTTCTTCTGCTATTAAGAAACTCTGATTCATTCTTCAGTATGTCAGTTACATTTTCCAACTCCAGAACTTCTGCTTGATTCTTTTTTATTATTTCAATCTCTGTGTTAAATTTATGGGAGAATTCTGAATTCTTTCTCTGTGTTCTCTTGAATTTCTTTGAGTTCCCTCAACACAGCTGTATTAAGTTGTCTGTCTGAAAGGTCACATATATTTGTTTCTCTGGGATTGGTCCCTGGTGGCCTATTTAGTTCATTTGGTGAGGTCATGTTTTCCTGGGTGGTGGTGATGCTTATGGATGCTCATCAGTGTCTGGGCATTGAAGAATTAGGTATTTATTGTAGTCTTCGCAGTCTGGGCTTGTTTGTTCCTGTCTTTCTTTGGAAGGCTTTTCAGGCATTCAAAGTGACTTGGGTGTTGTGATTTAAGCTTCATCTGGTTTTGGGGGCACTCTAAGCCCAGTATCCCTGTGGGTCATGCTTATAGACTTATAGAAGTATCACCTTGGTGGTCTTTGATAAGATTTGGAAGATTTCTCTGGTTTACCAAGGAGACATTTTTGTTCCCTTCCCTTACTTTCTCCCAAACAAATGGAATATCTCTTTCTGTGCTTAATCACCTGGACCTAAGGGTAAGGTGACACAAGCCCCCCTGTGGTCACTACTACAGGTACTGTATTGGGTCAGACCTGAAGCCAGCACAACACTGGGTCTCAACCAAGTAATCACTACTTGGATACTACCTATGTTTGCTCAAGGCCCTGGGGCTCTACAATCAGCAGTTGGTGCCACCAGCCAGGCTTATGTCTTCCCTTTCATGGCTGTATCTTTAGGTCTCTGGCAGTCCAGAGACGCCATCTTGGGTCCAGGAATTGAAGTCAAAAACCTTATATATCCACCTGGTACATACTATTGTGGCTAAGCTGGCACTTAATCCACAAGACAAAGTCCTTTCCACTCTTCCCTCCACCTTCCACAGGCAGATGAGCCTGTCTCCATGGTCACCACCCTCACAGGTCCACAGGGACTACTTTCAGGCTACCATCGATGGTCACTTGAGGCCCAAGGGCTCTTCAGTCAGCTTCTGGTAAATGCTGCCAGGCCTGGGACTCACTTTTTAGGGCAGTGGGCTTCCCTCTGTCCATGAAAAGGTCCTGAAATACAATCCAAGAGCCAAGGCCTAGAATCGGGGACCCCAAGGACCCACTTCATGCTCTCCCCAACTGTGGATGTGCTGGTACCTAAGGTGCAAGAATAAGTCCTCTTTACTTTTCTTTGCTTTTCTCAAGCAAAGGAGCCTTTCACCATATCCACCACAGCTGGAAACATGCTGGAGCTCACCTGAAGCCAGCAAGTCTCAGAGGCTTACCCCAGGCTTGTGGCATATTATCTGGGTATTGCTGCTAGTTATTCAGGGCCCAATGGCTCTTTAGTAAGCAGGTGATAGATCTTGCCAGGACTGGGTCCTTCCCTTCAAAGAAGCAGGTTCCCTTCTGGCCCAGGGTATGTCTATAAATGTCGCCCTAAAACTAGGACCTATAATGGGGGCCTCACAACTCTGGCTGATGCCCTATCTTACTATGACTGAGCTGGTATCCAAGATGCAAGACAAAGTCCTCTTTACTCTTCCCTCCCCATCCCACCCACCAGCGGGATGGTGGCCTGGTGGCATTAGAGATTCAAGATTGTCTTTCTGGCTGGGAGTGGTGGCTCACGCCTATAATCCTAGCAATTTGGGAGGCTGAGGCAGGAAATTTACTTGAGCCCAGAAATTCGAGACCAGCCTGGGCAACACAGATAGACCCTGTCTCTACAAAAAAATAAAATAATTAGCCAGGCATGGTGTCACACGCCTGTGGCCCAGCTACTCGTGTGGCTAAAATGGGAGGATCGCTTGACCTTAGGAGTTTAAGGCTACAGTGAGCCACGATTGTGCCACTGCACTCCAGCCTGGGCGACGGAGTGAGACATTGTCAAAAAAAAAAAAAGACTGTCTTTTCTACCCTCCTCAAAGCCTCTTTTAGCAATGTTAAGTTAAAACCAGGACTGTGATTGCTCACCTGATTTTGTGTTCTTATGAAGTTGCTTTTTTGTGTAGATAGTTGTCAAATTCAGTATCCCAGTGGGGAGGACAATCAGTGCAGGCTTCTACCTGACCATCTTGCTCTGCTCCTAAAAAATAACTATGTAACTATTTAATACACACACACACAAAACACAATAATGAAGTGCTACTAGAACAAAAAAGGTAAAAGACATGTAGAAAGCAAAAATGTCAGATTCACATTTTATCATTAACTATTAAACACCAATGGATTAAACACTCTGACCTAAGGGTAGAAATTAGCATAATAAACGTAAAAAACAAACACACATGATCTAACTATATGTAGTCCACAGGAGACATACTCAAGATTCAAAGACACAAATAGGCTGAAAGCCGGGCGCGGTGGCTCACGCCTGTAATCCCAGCACTTTGGGAGGCCGAGGCGGGCGGATCACAAGGTCAGGAGATCGAGACTACGGTGAAACCCCGTCTCTACTAAAAATACAAAAAATTAGCTGGGCGCGGTGGCGGGCGCCTGTAGTCCCAGCTACTCAGGAGGCTGAGGCAGGAGAATGGCGTGAACCCGGGAGACGGAGCTTGCAGTGAGCCGAGATCGCGCCACTGCACTCCAGCCTGGGCGACAGCGTGAGACTCCGTCTCAAAAAAAAAAAAACAAAAAAAACAAAAAAAAAAACCAAATAGGCTGAAAATAAAACGGTGGAAAAATATATTTAATGCAAATAGTAGTCAAAATAGGCAAAAATGAAATCGAGAACTGCTAGTTCCTTTTAATATCACACATAAAAGCTCACAGGAAAATCATTCCTTTTTAGCTTTCTTTTTGGTATTGATTTCTACATTAATTGAGCTGGGTTCAGAAAACATGGTTGTAATAAAAAATTCCTTGGAATTTGGTAAAGACTGATTTTATGGATTAATATGTGGTCAGTAATTTTTAAATTGTCTCTGTACACTTGAAAAGAATACATATGGGCTGGGCACAGTGGCTCAAGCCTGTAATCCCAGCACTTTGGGAGGCCGAAGTGGGTGGATCACGAGGTCAAGAGATCGAGACCATCCTGATCAACATGGTGAAACCCCGTCTCTACTAAAAATACAAAAATTAACTGGGCGTGGTGGCATGAGCCTATAGTCCCAGCTATTCGGGAGGCTGAGGCAAGAAAATCACTTGAACCTGGGAGGCAGAGGTTGCAGTGAGCTGAGATCATGCCATTGCACTCTAGTCTGGCGACAGAGCGAGACACCGTCTCGCAAAAAAAAAAAAAAAAAAAAAGAATACATATGACCTAAAGCAGGAAGAATGGGGTATGGGAAAGGCTCTTCACATGTCTTCTTTTGTCAAAGAGGAAAATGTGAATTTGTGGTGCCTGTGGAATGCTCAGATGGAAATATCCAGAAGACAGAAATTCATATAAATCTGGAGTTGTGTGAAGAGAGATAGGGATTTGGAAGTTGTCAGCAAAAGAGCATGAGAAATAAGAGGCAGAGATGATGCTCACTTTTGCAAGTCAGAAACTTGAATTGATTAATTAGCCAAGGGGCACTGACTTTGGAACTGCATTATAATATCCAGACTTACCTGTCAAAGGGAACAGAGAACTGTGTTAACTAACCAATACTTTTTCTTTCTGATAGGAAAACCTATTCGGAGAACTAAAATAAGATAAGAGACTGGAAATGGGATGACTTTAGATATCTTACCATAAAATTAGGATATTTAGACCTCTGAGATCATTTTAAATGCCTTCAGCTTCTGTTCCAAGATCAGGCCAGTTTCATGTGTTTAGATGTGTTGTAATCACAAATAAGGATTCATTGTATGCTCCTGGGCAAGGCAACAGCATTCAGTGTGAACCCCACTAGCATTAGTTATTGACTGCTTTGTGCGGGCATCATGCAGAAATTGCAGGGGAGGCATATAGCCTCTTCAATGAGCTTATGGTGTAAAAGGGAAATTCAACAATTACCAACAGTTTTACCCTTCCGCTCACCTACTTAACTTGATACCTAGCTAATTAACAATCCTAGGCCAGGCGCAGTGGCTCACGCCTGTAATCCCAGCACTTTGGGAGGCCGAAGCAGGCGGATCACCTGAGGTCAGGAGTTCGAGACCAGACTGGCCTACATGGTGAAACCCTGTCTCTACTAAAAATACAAAAATTAGCTGGGCGTGGTGGCAGGCACCTGTGATCTCAGCTACTTGGGAGGCTGAGGGAGGAGAACTGCTTGAACCCAGGAGGTGGAGGTTGCAGTGACCCGAGATCACGCCATTGTACTCCAGCCTGGGTGACAAGAGAGAGACAAAATTCTATCAAATGCTCTCTGTTCAAATATATGGATTTTATTATTTAATAAAAAGATTGATTTTTAATAAGAAGCAACTCAATATTTAATATGATATTAAATATATATGCATATATATTGTAAATACTCACTGCACAGTACATTAGAAAACTGGACCTAACTAGGCATTTTATATTATATAATCCATATACTCTGCTATTTTTGTGTGGTTGTTTTGTATTGTTTTTGCTCTTCTGTAATGGCATTGCTAAGTTCTCAGTTAAACTCTACAAATTATTCCATTATGATATGAATCATTAGCTAATAAGTCATGCATTTATCATTAATCACAAAGTAAATATCCCATGGTCATAAAATAGAGATTATTACTTAATGATCCATAATTATATTATAGCAAATGTGTATTTATTGTTATGGGAATTTTCTCAGCATAAAAACTATTGTTCAAATTTAGCAGAATTAGAGAGAGAGACAGAAAGAAAGAGAGAGAGAAAGAGTCTCATTTTGTCACTGAGGCTGAAGTGCAGTGGTGCGATCACGGCTCACTGCAGCCTTGAACTCCCTGGGCTCAGGTGATGCTCTTGCCTCAGCCTACCTAATAGCTGGGACCACAGGCATGTGCCACCACGCTCTGCTAATTCTTTAACTTTTTATAGAGACACAGTCTCACTATGTTGCCCAGGATGGTCTCAAAATCCTGGGTTCAAACAATCTGTCCACTTCGGCCTCCCTAAGCACTGGGATTACATGAATGAGCCACCATGCCTGGCCTATTTTTTGTAATATTATAAAACATGACATATAATTATAAGCTAACATATAATTTATTTCAGATGTTTAAAAAACAATCAATGATATTATCAACATCAGAAAATACAAAATATAAAATCATTAAAGAAGAAAATGAAAAAATTTTTGAAAATAATAGATGAAGAAATAAAAAAAAAAAACTTTTAGAAACTTCTAGCCGCAGGAGAATATAGCACAGATAAATAACAAATGAAGACGGATGGGGATGTACATCATCTTCCATGTCAATAACAGAATAATATTTTTAAGTATAAATTTTTTAAAAATCTGAACAGTTATTAAACCAAGTGTACTTTCCACCAATTCAGGCAGCTAGGCATAAATTTTAATATTAAACAACAGTCTTATTGAAAATGGTATGGTTCCAAAAGCAATGGCAACAAAAGCCAAAATTGACAAATGGGATCTAATTAAACTAAAGAGCTTCTGCACAGCAAAAGAAACTACCATCAGAGTGAATAGGCAATCTACAGAATGGGAGAAAATTTTTGCAATCTACTTATCTGACAAAGGGCTAATAGCCAGAATCTACAAAGATCTTAAACAAATTCACAAGAAAAAATCAAACAATCCCATCAAAAAGTGGGTGAAGGATATGAACAAACACTTCTCAAAAGAAGACATTTATGCAGCCAACAGACACATGAAAAAATGTTCATCATCACTGGCCATGAGAGAAATGCAAATCAAAACCACAATGAGATAGCATCTCACACCAGATAGAATGGCGATCATTAAAAAGTCAGGAAACAACAGGTGCTGGAGAGGATGTGGAGAAAGAGGGATGCTTTTATACTGTTAGTGGGAGTGTAAACTAATTCAACCATTGTGGAAGACAGTGCGGCGATTCCTCTACGATCTAGAACTAGAAATACCATTTGACCCAGTCATCCCATTACTGGGCATATACCCAAAGGATTATAAATCGTGCTGCTATAAAGATACATGCACACATATGTTTATTGCAGCACTATTCACAATAGCAAAGACTTGAAGCCAACCCAAATGTCCATCAATGATAGACGGGATTAAGAAAATGTGGCACATATACACCATGGAATACAACGCAGCCATAAAAAAGGATGAGTTCATGTCCTTTGTAGGGACATGGATGAAGCTGGAAACTATCATTCTGAGCAAACTATGGCAAGGACAGAAAACCAAACACCACATGTTCTCACTCATAGGTGGGAATTGAACAATGAGAACACTTAGACACAGGGTGGGGAACATCACACACTGGGGCCTGTCGTGGGGTGGGGGGAAGGGGGAGGGATTGCATTAGGAGATATACCTAATGTAAATGACAAGTTAACGGGTGCGGCACACCAACATGGCACATGTATACATATGTAACAAACCTGCACGTTGTGCACATGTATTCTAGAACTTAAAGTATAATTAGATAAATAAGTAAATAAATAATTAAAAATAGGATTAATATTTTAAAAAAAGAAAATGGTATGGTTTGAACTTTTATATAAGTTATTATACATGAATTTTTTCCAATGGCAAAAATCACTTGATCCTGGTTGCTTTACTTTACCTCAAATAATTCTATATTTTTTCAGTGTTCCAAAGTTTTTGGAGATAGAAAACTATCAATTAAAAGTAGGAGCACAAAGATCAGCAACATGAGCCAAATGTTTATTAAACTTGAAGAAAGCAAAAAGTATATTACCAATAGTCCTAGGTACTCAAAATTTAAATCCAGTTTGAGAAATAGCTGTCATGTAATAGAACATTAAGAAAAATGAAAGTGAAAAAAAAATTGTGTTGTTGTTAAATTAATAATATATGTTTCTACTTTTGGTAAAACAATATGTAGCACTCAGATGAGGATATCCAGGGAACTTTATGAGCATGATAATGGCAACTTTATTCATTTGGCAGAAACAAGCCCGACATTTGATAACATTATAAATGCTAAACATTTATGCAGAATACAATGACACCAAATACTATTAAAAATTTTAAGGATTGAAAAAAAATTTAAGGGACAAAATCCAAAACCAAATAATTAAAATTATAACACGTGATAAATGAAATAACTGTGCATAAGATAAGAAATTCTAAATATTATTTGATTATTTTAGTGCAACAAAAGCGCAATGGATAAGAAGATGAATCAAAGAGACATACAAATAGAAGTAAATGAGCCTAACTGTATTTCAAATAAATATTATCATCACATTGTAGTGATGCTAACTCAAGGTACTTTGGAACACAGTATTTGGTCATATGCCCTCAGAATGAAGATAATTGGAACTATAACCAGTGCATATTCTAGTTAGTAAATTCATTTTCTCAGTGCATTGTTAGCAATTTTGAAACTATATATATTGTAGGACTAATCAAACAAGTAAACATATTGTGGACAATTAGAAGCAAGTTTTTTACTTCTGGAGAAGGAAATTAAAAATACGGAAAGAGGAAAGCAAGAATTGACCCTGGATTGTTATTGTGTAGTAGGCCGGAAAGCATCAGTATTAAATTCAGGTCATATCTATATCTGTCCATGCCTCTTTACACAAACATACGTAGAAACAATAATACATCAGTAGCAACCAATGAGCATATCTAGCACACTGAGCTTAGTTTCTAAATACAATTTTCCACTACTAGAACCAGGTTCCATGGGAAGTTTTGAAGTAAGGAAAGTACAAGATGAGCCTGAAAGAATTTAAGCCAGAAAATAAGGAAATGTTCAAACAATGATGAAGACATGTAAAAAATGACACAGAGTCCGTTTGAAGGGGCCAGCACTGGTCAAATCTGGGACAATTTGAGAATCAGAATAAATGATGCAGTAACAGAGAATAACCCGTAGAACAAAATAAGAAACCATGAGCTTTTATTAATATATATAACTAAATGAATAAAAATAAATTAATAAGCCAGGCACAGTGGCTCGTGCCTGTAATCCTGGCACTTCGGGAGGCCGAGGTGGGCGGATCACGAGGTCAGGAGATCGAGACCATCCTGGCTAACACGGTGAAACCCCGTCTCTACTAAAAATACAAAAAATTAACCGGGCGTGGTGGTGGGCGCCTGTAGTCCCAGCTACTCGGGAGGCTGAGGCAGGAGAATTGCTGGAACCTGGGAGGCAGAGGAGGTTGCAGTGGGCCACTACAACCAGATCGCACCACTACACTCCAGCCTGGGCGACAGAGCCAGATTCCATCTAAAAAAATAATAATAATTAATTAATTAATAGGGAAGAAGGGAAAATTCACCCTTACAGTAAAGTCCAAAATAAATAAGGGGTGGTCAAATTAGAACGTTGCTATTTGGCAACTACTATAGCAATAATTGCTTCAGGGAAAGATCGTCAATGGACACCAAAGTCAGCGAATGATGGGAAATAAAATATTTAATTAGTCTCAAAGTATCTGTCCACAAGGTACATATTACAAAAGGGAAAATTAGTAACTTTATAGTAGAGAAACCAGGCAGACACCCCTTTAACCGATAATGAAAGTTAACATCACCAGGTAAAGGGACAAATTGCTGTCATGGACCTCATTATATGATACGATGAGAAGAACCAATGTTAATTCTGTGACATTCCTGTCAAAAATGTGTAAGTTGAATCTAATCAAAAGGAAACATCAGGCAGACCTAAACTGAGGGACTTTTGACAAAATAACTGGCCCATACTGTTCAAAAATGTCAAGGTTATGAAAAAAAAAAAAAGAGAGATACTGAAAAAATGTCTCAAAGAAGACCAAAGTGCTGTGGATATGAAAAGCAACGTGTGATCCCAGGAATGGATCCTGGACCAGATTTTTCTTTTCTGTTCATGTGAAGGATGTTAGTGTGGTAACTGGTGAAATTGAATAGAACTGAAAATTAACTAATATTATTTTATCATTTTTAACTTCCTGATTTTGGTTAATATATTGTGTTTATAAAATGGAATACACATGTTTTAAGGGAATACCTACTAGGGTATTTAGAGATAGATGAAAATTTTATTTTCAATCTTCTATCAAATGATTCTAGAAAAATCATGTGTGTGCGTGGAGAGTGAGGGAGAGAGTGAAAGGGAGAGAGACAAATACAGAGACAGAGACATGACAGCAAATGGGGTAAGGTAAATTTTGAACATTTGGGGGAATCTCAGTGAATGGGTATATATAAATTATTTGTGCAATTTTGGTAGTATTTCCGTAAGTCTGAAATTATTTCAAAACAAAAAGTTAAAGAAAATTTTCTTAAAGATAATTTTAACCACCACTTAATTTTTAAGATAAATTCCGGATGTGAAACAGTTAAAGCAGATAAAACTTATTAGCTCTTCTTCTGCACAGCAAAAGAAACTACCATCAGAGTGAACAGGCAACCTACAGAATGGGAGAAAATTTTTGCAATCTACCCATCTGACAAAGAGCTAATAATCAGAATCTACAAAGAACTTAAACAAATTTACAATAAAAAATCAAACAACCCCATCAAAAAGTGGGCAAAGGATATGAACAGACACTTCTCAAAAGAAGACATTTATGCAGCCAACAGACACATGAGAAAATGTTCATCATCACTGGTCATCAGAGAAATGCAAATCAAAACCACAATGAGATACCATCTCACGCCAGTTAGAATGGCGAGCATTAAAAAGTCAGGAAACAACAGATGCTGGAGAGGATGTGGAGAAAGAGGAATGCTTTTACCCAGTTGGTGGGAGTGTAAACTAGTTCAACCATTGTGGAAAACAGTGTGGTGATTCCTCAAAGATCTGGAACTAGAAATACCATTTGACCCAGTGATCTCATTACTGGGTATATATCCAAAGGATTATAAATCATGTTACTATAAAGATATATGCACACGTATGTTTATTGTGGCACTATTCACAATAGCAAAGACTTGAAACCAACCCAAATGTTCATCAATGATAGACTGGGTTAAGAAAATGTGGCACGTATACACCATGGAATACTATGCAGCCATAAAAAAGGATGAGTTCATGTCCTTTGTAGGGACACAGATGAAGCTGGAAACCATCATTCTGAGCAAAGTATCACAAGGACAGAAAACCAAGCACTGCATATTCTCACTCATAGGTGGGAATTGAATAATGAGAACACTTGGACACAGGGTGAGGAACATCACACACTGGGGCCTGTCGTGGGGTGGGGAGGTGGGGGAGGGATAGCATTGGAAGAAATACCTAATGTAAATTACGAGTTAATGGGTGCAGCAAACCAACACGGCACATGTATATATATGTAAGAAACCTGCACGTTGTGCACATGTACCCTAGAACTTAAAGTATAATAAAAAAATTATTAGCTCTTTGGCTTTTTGAAATACAAATATTTTTATATGGATACATTTGTGTGTATGTTCCCCGGTAGATGTCACAAATGGAGAATTATACATGTTTTCAGTAGTATGCTTTCTGTCAGGCCTCTGAGCCCAAGCCAAGCCATTGCATCCCCTGTGACTTGCAGTATATATGCCCAGATGTCCTGAAGTAACTAAAGAATCACAAAAGAAGTGAAAATGCCCTGCCCCGCCTTAACCGATGACATTCTACCACAAAAGAAGTGAAAATGGCCGGTCCTTGCCTTAAGTGATGACATTACCTTGTGAAAGTCCTTTTCCTGGCTCATCCTGGCTCAAAAAGCTCCCCCACTGAGCACCTTGTGACCCCCACTCCTGCCCACCAGAGAACAATCCCCCTTTGACTGTAATTTTCCTTTACCTACCCAAATCCTATAAAACGGCCACACCCTTATCCCCCTTTGCTGACTCTTTTCGGACTCTGCCCGCCTGCACCCAGGTGATTAAAAAGCTTTATTGCTCACACAAAGCCTGTCTGGTGGTCTCTTCACACGGAAAACTGAATCTTAACAAAAATAACTTGAGAAGTTTTATATCTGTATAGAGATACTGTAATGCTGTATTAATTGAAAGCATAAAAATTTCAATAGGTCTTTAAAAAATCTTGGGTATTCTATTTACCTTTATCTGTGTATTCTTTAAACTTGATACTGAATTATACAGCCAACATCTCTTTTGTCAGCCCTAAGAATTATTTTTTATGATTGGCCTGGTTTTAAATTGGAGGTTGACTTTTACGGCAACAGAGAAATACGTTGAAGAGAATCCTTTTACAGGCTGCTAACAAATTATCTACCCATTGAAAATACCATTTTTTTAGAGAAACATGGACTCACATTTTGTTGCCTATGCCATGTTTGTTACTAAAACTTTGCAGGAAGGTTCTGACTAGAAATCCTATCTCTTGGCATGGAAGTTTATGCAAACTTTCACTATATTTTCTTGTCAATCACTCTTAAGCAAATAGTTCTAGTGAAAAAAACAATGCAAACAAATAAGAATGCCCTAAATCAGATTGTTTTAAAAGAGATTGGACACTGTGCAGAGATGACTACCTGTCCACCAAAGATTCTTGCTCCTGATCCATATTGTAAACTTTTTTTGTTTTTGTTTTTGTTTTTTTTTGAGACGGAGTCTCGCTCTGTCGCCCAGGCTGGAGTGCAGTGGCCGGATCTCAGCTCACTGCAAGCTCCGCCTCCCGGGTTCACGCCATTCTCCTGCCTCAGCCTCCCGAGTAGCTGGGACTACAGGCGCCCGCCACCTCGCCCGGCTAGTTTTTTGTATTTTTTTAGTAGAGACGGGGTTTCACCGTGTCAGCCAGGATGGTCTCGATCTCCTGACCTCGTGATCCGCCCGTCTCGGCCTCCCAAAGTGCTGGGATTACAGGCTTGAGCCACCGCGCCCGGCCCCATATTGTAAACTTATAACTGAATAGTGACTGCCTAGTTAAAGGCTGCATTTCTGGCTTCCTTGGAATTAGATGGGGGTGATGTGGTTGAGTTCTAGCTAACGGAAACAGGAGTAATACTATTTTTGTAACTTCCAGACATGGTTCATGACCCCTAAAACTTCTGATGTAATAATACACTCTCTCTTCCCCCATCTGCCAGCTGGTTGTTGAATTCCTGTGTGACATTTGAAGATTAACGTTGAAGATGAGAGAGCTTCTAACAGCCCGAGTCCCAGATTAACTACATGGGCATTACCTTTCCACAACTACAAACTAGACTTTATATCAGTGAGAAATAAACTTCCATTGTAATCCACTGAGAATTTTTTACTTTAATCTTCTGTCAACAAACTATCATTTACCTTTGCTAATGCGGACACAAATGTGTCTTGCTTTTTATTGTTCAAGGTATCATATCTTGTTTGGCAAAATAATAATCATAACAATAATAATAATAAAGTACTGGATTTACTTTGAACAGTTTGCCTCAAAAACTACCTCCTGAATTTACTAAGACCTTTTTCTTCCTTTGATTTATTTTTCTTTGCTTTCAATAAACACTAATCTCTCTACAAATTATGGAGTGAGATCAATGGAACTATTGATATTATAATCAAATTCCAAGGCCTGTGTTAGCTATTTCCAGGTTGTCATATGTTGAGAAGGGAAAGAAGAGTGTGAAGAGATAAGACCTGAATAAAGAGGCCGGGCATGGTGGCTGGCGCCTGTAATCCCAGTACTTTAGGAGGCAGGTGGATCCCTTGAGCCCAGGAGTTGGAGACCAGCCTGGGAAACATGGTGAAACCTGGTCTCCACTAAAAATACAAAAATTAGCCCGGCATGGTGGTGCACACCTGTAATCCCAGCTACTCGGGAGGCTGAGGCAGGAGAATCGCTTGAACCTGGGAGGCAGAGGTTGCAGTGAGTCAAGATCACACTAAAGTACTCCAGCCTGGTGAGAGAGCAAGAGACTCCATCTCAAAAATAATAATAATAATAACAAAATAAAAGACATGAATACTTGTTTCTTCAAGGACAGGTTTAATGTCTTACTCAGTTTGGTAGGTTTAGCACCTAGTACATGATAGACATTCAATAGGGTTCTTGACTGAGTGATCCCTCAGGAGGATTTATAAAATCAAAGTGCCAAAACCAGGTAATTCCAGACATTTTCTTTGGACATAGAGAAATGACCATAAAATAATTTTAGTGAAGAAAGCTAGGGGTTGCTATGATTCAATTTTCATGTTTTGGTTCTTTTGTTGTCTGCTGAACGGGGCTTAGTTTAGAATAATTTTGTAGCAAAAATATTCTTTACTTTTGAAGTATGAATCGCTTTTGCTTGAATTTTACTGATGTCGATATGTCATTACCCTAAATTGACCAAAATGGCGTCCTGCAAAACACGCAATGTACCTTTCCATTTCCATGATTTTTTCACACTGTTTTTCCTGCCTGGATATGTTCCCTTCTATTATTCTTGTATCTAATGCCTGCCCTTGCTTTAGAGAGTAGCTCAAATCCCGTCCATTGCCCCATACCATTGCAGACTCAAATGACCTTTTTGTTCTCTACGTTCCTCTGACTCTAAAGTTGCAGTACCATCCATAAATTAGAAATCATAAATTACTTTGCTTCTTTATCTTTATCAGCATTTTGTTTATTAAATTACATTAAAAATGTCATGAGTGTAGAGCCGCTGTCTTAGACTATTTTGCATTTCCAACACCTAGCGGAGCACCTTTGCCTTCTACATAGTAAGTATTAAAAGTTTAAAAAGAGGCAGACTCCTGTAACTGTCAAAAAAATAAAAAATAATAAAAATAAAAGAGATACAAAGAGGTAGACACAATGTAGTAAAAAAAAAATACTGTAATGTATAAGCAAAGAAATATGTACAAGGATGCTGTTTGTGTACTTTTTTGTACTAACCAAACATTAGAAACAAGTTAAATGCCTATCAGTAGAGGACTAAATGAATCCTGGTACATCCATGCATTAGAGTAGCTTGCAGCAATTCAAAAAGAAGACACCTGCTCTTTATAAACATGAAGGGAAGTATCTTCAAATATATATTAAGTGGATAAAAAGTAGCAAGATAGTATGTGTGATACACTTTGTATAATAAAAATGATGGTTGTATAGTTATAAACATTTCAAAGAGGATATACAAGAGACTGTTAAAGTTGGTTGTTTCTGGGGATGAGAAAGGAAGGCAGAAATAATTATAGTTCTTAAATTAACAGCAAGATTCTGGTTAGATAATTTGCCTGATTTATCATAGGAACTAGGCACAGTCACATTCCTATATTCACAGATATTTCACATCCACCACTCAACATGATAGTCAACAGGTACAGCAGAAGCACTAACAGATCAGAAGGTATATTAGCTGTGAAGCCTCAGCAGTTGAAGTGCATACCTGCTGAATATTACAGCCCTGTCCTCAATTGATTTACTATGTCACTCGGATTGGTAGTAATGCAATTTTAAACCTACACTCGAAAATGATTATTTAAAAAACTGTTAAAGCCAAGCACCTTTGCTAATCAAGTTGCTTAAATGCTGAACTGATTAACCAAACCTCTCTTGACATTTAAGCCTTTTGTCATTATTCATGTTTCCCCCACCTCCCAGCTTCCACTACTGGTTAACAAATTTAAAAGGATGACATCCAAACAGTTTAATGGAGAAAACACCTACTAAGGGATTCTTATCATCATGGAAATCATGTTTGTCTCTCCTTGTTTTGACAGCAGAAGAGATAGAGTACTATTCTGGAAAACTAGTCATTAATTTCAAAGCCAAAGAAAAAAAAAGTATTGCATTGGCCACTAGATGGCCCCCATATATATTTTTCCACTATTACAAAGAAAACATGGAAGAAACAAGTGAGAGAAAAATATGTATTAAAATAATGTATGGTTCTTTACCTTTCACATGAATAATCACATGTAGATATTATGAATCTTCACTTACCACTTATTTAGCGTATCTTCATATTACAGAACTTATTTAGCATATCTTCACATTGTGGAACTATAAGACACTCTTACCTTTGCTAGTAACATTTCCAATAGTACCTATAAAAATATTTTAAGAATGAAAAGTTTTAATGTTTAACTTCTGGGCAACAGCAAAATTCTTCATCTAATTTTGTTACTTGATGTATAGCAATAGCAATTTTTTTCTTTCTTAATTTTGAGTCACTGCTATGATTGCCACACAGTCTACTCCTTTATACATTTTAAGCAAATTCTCCCTCTTTTTAAAACTTTAAAGAAAAAAATTTTGTTTTAATTCAGTATCTGGTTTATGTCAGAATATAAGAAAAAAAAAAAAAGTCCAAACTTGATGAGTTTAAATTTTGAACAAAAACAAGTTATTTACTTACAGATATACACAGCTTTCTCTCATTTAACAGATTATATATATTAAAAGCCAAAGCATTTTTTATGTAATAATGACAGTACATTTAAAATGTTAGCTGATTTGTATTTCATTTAGCTTATAACCCATTTAATGATCAGCTGCTTCTGAAGAGGCACTTTCATTATTGTGTATTTATAATGGAAATATGTGAGATTCCTAAAAATAGTAAAGAATATGTGATTGCCTTAATGATTAATCACCTGTAGTTCAGCTGGTTACAGAATACCAATGTGTATCACATTTCACTAATGATCATTACCCTGATTTTCTCATTTTCTGCTTTCCATAAAGAAAGGACTAATCAGTTCCAGGTCCTGTAAAATTTTAAATAGAAAACAAATTTAACTTCTGCTTGCAAATTATATTTTCCCCTATGTTCTCCAATTCAGGGTCTCAAGTCTGATTCTGTACAGCCTAAAAGCATGCCAGAGAAATCACCTGTTTGGAAAATCTGCAATTCTGACTTCATGTTTTAATTGGCAATTTCCGGTTATATTCTGTTTCCCGAGGGGCACTGGGCACTATTGAAAAGACCTGAAATGCTGCAGGTGGCTATTACCACCTCTTTTCCCCTTGGTGGTCAGACTTGCTTCCTTTGTTCGGTTCACTTTTTTTTCTCAGCCCTTGAAATCTGCTTAACTTGGAGGAGGTTTCAGAGTTTGAGAATTAAAAAACGTTGTATAACACAAACACAACTTATCCTAACATTTGGCCTTTGGAAAAGGAGAGGCTGAAAAAGTGACAGAAGCTGTTCTTTGAATCTATAACATATTTTCCCCTGCTATCCTTCTTAAACTGGCAATGAGATTTCAAAACTGCATTGCAGCAACCGAATCAGCAGATTTTCAATACACTTACATCTTTTTCTTTACGCAGGAGAGAAATATCACGTGAAGACTAAAATAATCCCAATTTTGTTTGTCTCCTTGTTTGTTTTACAGTTAAAAAGCCATTTCATGTGCCGGGCACAGTGGCTCATGCTTGTAATCCCATCACTTTGGGAGGCTGAGGCGGGCGGATTACTTGAGGCCAGGAGTTCAAGACCAATCTGGGCAACATGGTGAAACCCTGTCTCTGCTAAAAATACAAAAATTCGCTGGGCGTGGTGGTGTGCGCCTGTAGTCCCCGCTACTTGGGAGGCTGAGGCAGGAGAATCACTTGAACCCAGGTGCCAGAGGTTGCAGTGAGCCGAGATGGCTCCACTGCACTCTAGTCTGAACAACAGAATAAGAGTCTGTCTCAAAATAAAGAACAAACAAACAAACAAACAGCCATTTCATGCAATAAAACATGACTATGAAAAGTATTGTCTATGTGTAGATAAAATGTTTGTTCACATTCTCCATCTTGTTGATTTAAAGACCTCCTTGATTCTGCTGGGGCACTGGGACATATCAACTTCCTGTCGGTTCCCAGTGCAATTTTCAGAACCTTTCCATATAATAATCTCTGTTCCTGTTCTTTTTATTATTTTGTGCTTCTTATTTTTCTTCATTCCTGAGTCTTTCGTTGAAAAGTTAAGAATAATATCCGCAAACAGGTGTTTCATTGGGGAAAGTTTGTATAGAGAGTCATTTGAAGGACTCTTTCTCTTTGAATGGCTTATCAAAAACGATTCAGAAAACACATTCCATCAGGCAATTTCAATCTATTCAAATCCCAGAGACCTTTAAAGGTGTTAGTTCCTAAACTGTCTGTTTTACTGTGTAAGGCTTCCTGGATGGCCTTGGAGGAAAGGGATATTGAAGAGAAGAAAGGAGAAGAGATCACGACCCTCCCCTTCCAACTTACAAAGACACCATCTGAGAAATGAACTTTCATCTGCATGGGTTGTACTTAGCTGTGAATTTCTCCTCTTAGTTTTTTTTCCCCCATTTTTCATTATTATAAACAGTCCGACATTCTTTCCATGCCTCCTTTTTGCAAGTTGAAGTGTTTCTTGAAATCTCTATAAAGATTGGATTTTTGTCAGGAAATAGGAAAGACAATATTGGGGTTCAGAAACTAATATCCCCAAATAGCTGTTGACATGCTGAACTGAAGAACTCTCAAGGTCTCTCTGACCTTTCCCACTGCCTCCATAGCCTCTCCCAAAGAAGTTGAAGTTCCTTTTTCTGCCTAATATCCAGACCCACCAACGAGAAAAATTGTTTTTTCTTCCCCTCCCTGTAACACCAAGAATGTAACCACACCTGAACAGACCCTTGCACTGTCAAAGAGAACTATTTACAAGTTAATTTCTATTCCTGGATCCATTCTTTCTCCCTAATAATTCCCTCAACAGAATTTCTCTTCTCCACCCTTCCATAACCTATTTTATCAGAATGGTATTGTAAAAGTGAACTAAATATGGCCTGAGAAGGACTCTGTATTTCTATATTTGAGTCCTTGTGGATGAACTGTAACCTAACTTAATAGGTAGACAAGATTGAAAACCTAACTTAGGAATATGCACCTGTAGCAACAGCTGAGTCTTGGCCGATCCCAGTAGTCCTACTTCAACCACTCACACACTGCTGAGTGTTGAAACTCAAATCATTCATTGCTCAATTAAACTCCTTTAAATTTAATTCAACTGAAGTTTTTCTTTTAACAGTATATAAGCTCCTGAACCTTCTTGGGGGATGAGGTCTTCATTCTGAAGGCTCCCATGTATATATGTTAAATTAATTTGCCTTTTCTCCAATTAATCTGCCTTTTGTGAGTTGATTTTGTTACAATCTCACCAATGCACCACAGTGTAGCAGTCTCTTATTGTTAGGTATTACCTGGAGATCTTTGTCTAATGGCGAGAAAATCCAGGACGTGGACACACCAAGAGTGAGGTTAGAGCAGAAGTTAAAAAAGTGAAAGAAAGAGAGAAAGCATTCTGCCACAGAGAGGAGTCCTGGAGGAGGGTTGCCATTTTTTACAGTTGAATGCAAAGGCTTTTATAAGAAACTGATGAGGACTGGGCGTCTTATTTGCATAAGGCACGAAATTGTGGTAGCTTCACCCAATCCTCCTTATGTGCATGCAGGCTCTTACCCTGAGTTACTCCATATTGCTTTGTTCTTACTGCGCACGTGCCAGGGGACAGAATTTTCCATTGCGGGCATGTCTGTGCAAGTCAGCTGTGTAGGCTTTCTTATCTGTGTGGCTGTGACCATGGCTTAGGCAAGCCCACTTGTGCAAATTCCCTTATCTGTGCCTGCAGGCTGTTCTTTTGTTTGAAAGAATTCAACCAAGGACCCACACTAACTGCCTGGCTGACTGGGTTTTTTCCTTTCTCCTCTCTCAATTTTTTGGTGAACCTTCAGAGGGCCAAGGTGGAAGCTCTCCCTGACTCCTACGGTAACTAACACTGTAGCATTTTCTTTTAGCAAACCCATTCAAGAAATGTTTATTGAATGCCTACTAAGTTCCAGACACTGTTCTAGAATTACCTTCAACATTTGCCCAGTTTATAGGTGAGAAAAATCAAAGCTCAAAAAGGAAAGAATTGAGATTTGAACATATTTATCTGAATCAAGAGTACAGATTATATACCCTCACAAGCACAAGTGGAAAGCTCTAACTATTGGAAAGTTGTTTTGTCTGTTAAGATGCAACTCCTTATATATTTCTGCTATTTTCCTACAACACTGTTTTTGGAGGTCAAGTCTAATCCCACTTTCACATTACAGTCCTTAAAAAACATGCAGCCATAAAAAAGAATGAGATCTGGGCTGGGCATAGTGGCTCATGCCTGTAATTCCAGCATTTTGGGAGGCCAAGGCAGGCAGATCTCTTGAGGTCAGGAGTTCAAGACCATCCTGACCAACATGGTGAAACCCCATCTGTACTAAAAATATGAAAATTGGCTGGGCCTGGTAGCACACACCTGTAATCCCAGCTCTTTGGGAGGCTGAGGCAGGAGAATCACTTGAACCTTAGAGGCAGAGGTTGCAGTGAGCTGAGATCACGCCACTGCACTCCAGCTTGGGTGACAGAGTGAGACTTCATCTCTTCATCTCAAAAAAAATAAGAACGAGATCATGCCTTTTGCAGGAACATGGATGGAGCTGGAGGCCATTATCCTTAGCAAACTAACACAGGAAGAGAAAACTAAATACTGCATGTTCTCACTTAGAAGTGGGAGCCAAATGATGAGAACACATGGACATAAAGGAGGAAACAACAGACACTGGGTTATACTTGATGGGGGAGGGTGGGAGGAGGGAGAGAAGCACAAAAGATAACTATTGGCTACTGGGCTTAGTACCTAGGTGGTGATGTAATCTGTACAACAGACCCCCATAACACATGTTGATCTAAGTAACAAACCTTCACATGTATTCCCTAACCTAAAATAAAAGTTAAGAAAATATAGCAGCTATGCTTCTCTATTCATTATCCAGCAGGCCCTGTTCTAAGTACTTTATATGTATTAAGTTCTTTAATCCTGACAACACCTCTTTGTGCTTTGTTTTACAAATACTTGTATCACAGCTGATACTTATCAGGCATTGTTTTGAGTACTTTACAAATAACAATTCAGTACATCATCACAATAGTTATAAAGAGAAGTAACTTCTATTTTTATTTTATATAATTCTTCTTGGTCTTTTTCTATTCTTATCATAATATATGCAATCAAAACATACATTACATTCTTTTTTTGCTATATTTATTCAATACTAAATAATATGGCATAAAAAACTTGATGTCATATAGACATGCTTCATGCTGTTCACGTACAAATTTTACAGAAGAGGAAAATGAGACTTTAAGAGAGGTTAAATAATATGCCGAAGGTCGCTGCCAGAATTCAGAACACAATACCCAAAAGTACAAGGTTTCTACATGCTGAATTTTTTTTTTTTTTTTTTTTTTTTTTTTGAGACGGAGCCTCACTCTGTCGCCCAGGCGGGAGTGCAGTGGCCGGATCTCAGCTCACTGCAAGCTCCGCCTCCCGGGTTTACGCCATTCTCCTGCCTCAGCCTCCCGAGCAGCCGGGACTACAGGCGCCCGCCACCTCGCCTGGCTAGTTTTTTCGTACTTTTTAGTAGAGACGGGTTTTCACCATGTTCGCCAGGATGGTCTCGATCTCCTGACCTCGTGATCTGCCCATCTCGGCCTCCCAAAGTGCTGGGATTACAGGCTTGAGCCACCGCGCCCGGCCTCATGCTGAATATTTTTAACTCAAGAAGATTGTAAGGGCTACAGAAGCAGGAAGGTCTCTCCAGTGTTCTCTCACCTTCCTTTCTGCCCTGAAGTGGGTCATGGAAGCTAGAATTCCTCTCCCTTTAAGCAAATGAGAAAACCTAGGGAAGGGCTGGGCGTGGTGGCTCACGTCTGTAATCCCAGAACTTTGGGAGGCCAAGGCAGGCAGCTGGCTTGAGCCCGGGAGTTTGAGACCAGCCTGGGCAACATGGTGAGATCCTGACTCTACAAAAACTACAAAAAATTAGCTGGACGTAGTGATGAGTGCCTGTAGTCTCAACTACTCAAGAGGCTGAAGTGGGAGAATTGCTTGAGCCCAGGAACTGGAGGTTGCAGTGAGCCAGGATCATGCCATTGTATTCCAGCCTGAGCAACAGAGTGAGACCCTGTTATAAAAAACAAAAAAAGAAAAGAGAAAGAGGAAGAGAAAGAGAAAGAAGGGGAGGTGAGGGGAAGGAGGGAGGGAGAGAGGGAGGGAGGGGAGGAAAGGGGAGAGGAAGGGAAGGGAAACCTAGGGAGGTCACTTGCTGACCTCCTCCCTTCTGACTTGGAGACTCTCATGTAATAAGCGTCCTGCCACATGGAATAAAGAAGGGGGAGATGGGGGGGGGATGGAAGGATTGTTACACAGAAACACAGGAAATAATCTGAGGACACAGGCCTTAATGAGTTCCCCTCAATTTATTACCATTAGATAATATCCCTTTTTTGTCCAATCACATTTCTCTACAACCATCCACCTCTTACATCACACTTAGCATAAAAATACATAGTTTTCCCTGGGTCTTGGGTCTTCATTTCTGAAAGCTCTGCGTCACATAAAACTTTGGCTAAATAAGTTTGGTATGCTTTTCTCTTGTTAATCTGTTTTTTTCTTATAGGGATGTCAGCCATGAACCTTGCGATGGATGAGGAAAAGATACTGTTTTTTAATTCTTTACATCACAAATTTGGGAAGTGGCAGAGTTGGAATTTAAACTTAAGCTATGTTTCTCTAGAATCCACCTTCCCACTATATTATTACTACCTTTCTTTAAAATATTTGCATATGAGTGTCATGCAACCTTTTGCTTCTGCCTTCTCATGTTATTTCTTATAAAATCAACAATATCTTCAGTCTGGTTTCACCATCTGATGTTAGAAATCAGCTCCATCATTTTATTTGCCTTCCTTTAAATGCAATGCAATTTGTTTATTTTCTTTTAGAATGTGATTCCCAAAACAGATATTCTAGGTGGTTATAAAACCATGCAGAGTTTAGATACTATATCACTATTATGGCTTAAGAATCATTAAATTTTAGGTAGCCACATCTACATTTTGCTTCACATTGAATTTATTGTTGCCAACCCTCCCCCAACTTGTCCTTATTATATATCACGTGATAGATTCAGTGCATTATTCAAGCTGGCAAGACATTTGAGGATCTGGACTCTGCTATTCATCATAGAGGCTCTTACTCTCAGTTACGTATTATCTGCATATTCTATGAGCATGTTCTCATATCTTCATCCAAATAAGTCACAAATAAAAATGCTTAAATGCAAGTATTGGTCAGCCTGGTGGCTCATACCTGTGATCCCAAGCCTTTGGGAGGCCAAGGCAGGAGGATCACTTGAGGCCAAGAGTTTGAGACATGCCTGGGCAACACAGTGAGACTCTGTCTCTACAATTTTTTTTTTTTTTTTGTAATTAGCGAGGCATGGTAGCACATGCCTGTAGTCCTACCTACTCTGGAGGATGAGGTAGGAAGATTGGTTGAATCTAACAGTTTGAAGTTACAGTGAGGTATGATGATGCCTTTTGCACTCCAGTCTGGGTAACAGAGCGAGACCCTGTCTCTACAAATACAAAATTTTAAAAATTTATAAATAATTGCAAGCATCAAGGATAGAGCCTTGCAGGTCAAAGGGGACTTCACTCCAGATTGATGCTCATTAAATAATGAGGCAACTTTCAATATAGTTATTTAATCAGAAATTAATCTACATGAATATTCTTGCATTTAGCCCATATTTGTTCTGTTTTGTTTTGTTTTTTTACCTCCACATATTCAGCTACAGCCCATATTTGTTTACAGGAAAATAATAATCGCACATGTCAAAGACCTTGATTTGTTTCAGTATACTATGTCTTCTGAAATTCCCTTATCTACAAATTAGTAAATACATTAAAGAAAAGATTGGCTGATGCTGGTCAGAAGATACTTGATTTACCTTCTGTAAAATCTATGTCATCTCTAGTGTTCAGTTATTTATTCCAGAAATAGTTATTGAATAGCTACAGTATGCCAGAAACTCTCCTAGGTTCTGGAGAAACAACAGTGAATGAAACATAAAAATGTTTAACAACATATATGTCACATTCTATTATAAACAATCTGTGGCCGGGCGCGGTGGCTCAAGCCTGTAATCCCAGCACTTTGGGAGGCCGAGACGGGCGGATCACGAGGTCAGGAGATCGAGACCATCCTGGTTAATATGGTGAAACCCCGTCTCTACTAAAAAAGTACAAAAAACTAGCCGGGCGAGGTGGCAGGCGCCTGTAGTCCCAGCTACTCGGGAGGCTGAGGCAGGAGAATGGCGTGAACCCGGGAGGCGGAGCTTGTAGTGAGCTGAGATCCGGCCACTGCACTCCAGCCTGGGCGACAGAGCGAAACTCCGTCTCAAAAAAAAAAAAAAAAAAAAAAAAACAATCTGTGCCCTATGAAAGGTAACACAGACCCGTAGAGTTTATTTATATTGGAAAGCCAGGTGCTAACTACAATTCACTGCTTGTTCCCCGAAGTTATAATCATCCATTTTGCAACTTCTAAAGCTGCAGACTGAGGGATACTCTGGGGCCAGATGGCTGCTGCTGATCAAAAACAAAATAGGCCTTAGGGGTCACCACTTTTAACCTCCTATGAAAATGTGAATTCCTTTTACAGCATCTTCCAACATACCTGCTCAAAGACTTCATGATTATAGATCTTCAGGCTTCATGTTGTAAAGATGCTAGCTAGTGTGTAAGATAGAATTCAGACATTCTTGGTTTTGCCTGGCCAAACTAGGTGGTGAGCTGTCAGATCTTTTGCGTGGTGGACTAGGGTACCTATGCTATATAATCTTCACAATGAACCAGTTTCTTTCCTTTTTGAGCTCTAGAGCCCAGCCCACATGACGTGGCTCATGGGCCCTTCTTCCCTCTTCAATGCCAGCAACAATAGGTCAAAGCCTTTTCACATCATATCACTCTGACCACTTCTGTCTCCCTTGTCCACTGTTAAGGCCCTTGGTAATTACATTGAGCCTACCTTGATCATCCAGAATAATTTCCCTATTTCAAAGTCCTTAACTTTATCACATCTGCAAACGTAAGCTGACATATTCATAGGTTCCAGGGATTAGGACATGGACATTTTTGAGGGGTCATTATTTTGCCTACCGTACTCATACCAGACTCCTTCTGGTCTGAGTTGTATTTTCTTTCTTTTTGAGTTATTTAGCATCTAAACAACATTGTTATAGATGTTGTGAAAATAGTTGCTTGCTCTTATTTTCTATTATTCTGGCTGCGTTGTGAACTCAGCACTACTCACTGAGGTCAGTTCAGCCGGCTTCCCACTCTCCCTGTTTTCACCTTTACATTGGCTCCTCTGAAGCTTTCCAGGATTCTTCTTGAGTCAAAAGGACTGTATCACTAATAGATAGGTAACAAACACGACGAACAGCTTTACTTCACCCTCTTAATAATTTTTTTTTCTCCAAATTGCTCTTCACCATCATCATTCTTACCCAGCTTGGTAAATGTGAGCAGGTCAGAAGATACTTGAATTACCTTCTGTTAGGAACATGAGAATGCAGTTCACAATGGGATTTGTGACCTCACATATCTAATCAGACGATAATCTGACTCTGTCAGTATTCTTGGCACTCAGAACATACTCAGGATTTCTTTCAAAGGTGATGGTGGCGGTGATGTGTGTGTGTGCACATGTGCATGGCTGGGTGCATGTGTGTAAAGACAGAGAGAGACTCGGATAGCAAAATTTGCTTCTAACTTTACCACCATGGCATATCCAGTGTTTCTCTGTGGCAACAGTCATGTATTTTCCTCCCCTTTATGCGCTTCTTTGTTGCCCTGTCACGCTACCCACTTCCTTCACACCATCTGCTAGGTCCTGAGACAAGGACTGCCTGTCTTCTTAAACTTGCCCAGACCTGTCCAGATGTATCTATGATGGATTTTATTGTAGCAATTTCTGTTATAATTTTTTGTATACCATTCCAATATAAGCTACATAGTGGCTCCATTGTGGACATGTCATTTGTTCCTTGAATCGTTCTGTTTCCTTCCTTCCTTTTATTGCTTTTCTTATAACTTGACTCAGCAGAGCACTATACTGACTGGCACTGGGAAAGGTAGCCACATTCCTTCCCTGCCCCTTGTTGATCCTTCTGCCATGCTTGATATCATTGTGCTCAAAGCTGAATTTGGGGCCGGGCGCGGTGGCTCACGCCTGTAATCCCAGCACTTTGGGAAGCCGAGGCAGGCGGATCACGAGGTCAGGAGATTGAGACCATCCTGGCTAACACGGTGAAACCCCGTCTCTACTAAAAATATAAGAAAATTAGCCTGGCGTGGTGGCGGGCGCCTGTAGTCCCAGCTACTTGGGAGGCTGAGGCAGGAGAATGGCGTGAACCCAGGGGGCGGAGCTTGCAGTGAGCCGAGATCACGCCACTGCACTCCAGCCTGGGGCACAGAGCGACACTCCATCTCAAAAAAAAAAAAAAAAAAAAAAAAAAAAAGCTGAATTTGTTTAGCCCCTATATTCCTCTGGCGCACATCCTGGCTTTTGAAAAACTGACTTCTGCTATCAGGATTGTATGATTTTAAAACAAAACAAGTATCAAAGCTCAACTTCCATTTTATCTTTGTATATAATTTTAACAAATTCTGAAAGTATAGGGTTTTTTATGTGCAAATTTCTGTGTATATGGGGAGGGAATTTATTTACGATTTCTTAGGCTTCTTTTTTTTTTTTTTTTTTTTTGAGATGGAGTCTTGCTCTGTCACCCAAGTTAAAGTGCAGTGGCGTGATTTCACCTCACCGCAAACTCCACCTCCTCCAGTTTTCAAGCAATTCTCCTGCCTCAGCCTCCCGAGTAGCTCGGCCTACAGTCGCACGCCACCATGCCCGGTTTATTTTTGTATTTTTGGTAGAGACAGGGTTTCAACATGTTGGCCAGGCTGGTCTCGAAATCCTGACCTCATGATCCGCCCACCTTGTGAGAATTCTGGGAGATATAATTCAAGTTGAGATTTAGGTGGGGACACAGCTAAACCATATCACTTGGTGAGGAACAGCTATGAGTTTTACAAAAGTGTGAGAATGCATTTTCTTTTCTTTTCTTTTTCTTTCTTTTTTTTTTTTTTTTTGAGATGGAGTCTCCCTGCCACCCAAGGTGGAGTGCAGTGATGCTGTTTCCACTTACTGCAACCTCTGCTTCTTGGGGTGAAGCTATTCTCCTGCCTCAGCCTCCCAAGTAGCTGGGACTACAGGCACCTGCCACCATGCCCGGCTAATTTTTTGTATTTTTAGTAGAGATAGCGTTTCACCATGTTAGCCAGGATGGTCTCGATCTCCCGACCTCATGATCTGCCCGCCTCATCCTCCCAAAGTGTTGGGATTACAGGCGTGAACCACTGTGACCAGCTGAGAATGCATTTTTTAAGTTTTTCCAAAACTGAAGATGTGCTCTTCCAAAAATATTCTTCTATACACGGGAATAAGTTAACAATGACATTGGATGCTTAGTATGTACTAAGAACTTGAGTATTTCAAATACAGTATCCCATTTCTCTAAATTTTAAGCCCTGGGTTAGTATACAGAACCATGAAAAGTAGTGAATTTTAAATTCCACCAAGTATTTCAAATTATCTAGTGGGTCTAGCTGTCCCAAGGGGAGAGAATAACATCCAGAATCTGCTCCCTTCATACAGTCTTAAAAGGAAAGAATTTAGAGTCTAATATGTGTGAAGCACTCTGCTAGTAAATTTACATGTATAATTTTATTTTATTTATTGTATATTTATCATTATTATTATTATTATTGAGACTGAGTCTCTGTCTGTTGCCCAGGCTTGAGTGCAACGGCATGATCTCGGCTCACTGCAGCTTCCACCTCCCGGGTTCAATCAATTCTCCCACCTCAGCCTCCCAAGTTACTGGGACTATAGGCATGCACCACCACGCCCGGCTAATTTTCTGTATTTTTACTAGAGATGGGGTTTCACCACATTGGCCAAACTGGTCTCGAACTCCTGACCTCAAGTGATCGGCCCATCTCAGCTTCCCAAAGTGTTGGGATTACAGGTGTGAGTCACCACGCCCAGCCTTATTTATTATTTTTGAGACAGTCTGGTTCTGTTGCTCAGACCTGAGTGCAGTGTCACGATCTCGGCTCACTGCAACCTCTGCATCCCAGGCTCAAGCATTGTCATGCCTCAGGCTCCCGAGTAGTTGGGACTACAGGCATGTGCCACCACGCGCAGCTAATTTTTGTATTTTTAGTAGAAATGGGGTTTCTGCATGTGGACCAGAGTGACCTCAAACTCCTGGCCTCAAGCAATCCACCTGCCGTGGCCTTCAAAAGTGCTGGGATTACAGGTGTGAGTCACTGCACCAGGCCCTTACATATATAATTTTATTATTATGTGTGCCCAAATAAGCTAGGGTGGGGGTGGGAACACGGTGTCACTCCAGGCAAGAGCAAACAGCAAGTATGCAGACAAAGCATGAATGAGGCTGACTTTTTGATAAAGGTGTGTAATGTCTGTAGGGGTGATGGTGTGGTTGCTATTCTTCTTTCCCCACAATTGTCCTCTAAGTTCCTCATTACTTCTCAGTAGCACATAATATCACACAGTCCTGTACTGCTTCCCTACCTTCTGGGAGCATTTATAGCAATGCAAAAGGCAAATGCCTATTTACCATGATAAAAAATGCAAATGTCAACCAGGCACAGTGGCTCATGCCTGTAATCCCAGCAGTTTGGGAGGTTGAGGTAGTTCAGGAGATCAAGACCAACCTGGCCAAGATGGTGAAACCCCTCTCTACTAAAAATACAAAAAAATTAGCCCGGCATGGTGGCGGGCGCCTATAATCTCAGCTACTCGGGAGCCTGAGGCAGAGAGTTGCTTGAACCTGGGAGGCGGAGGTTGCAGTGAGACAAGGAGATCATACCACTGCACTCCAGCCTGGGTCACAAAGTGAGACTCCGTCTGAAAAAACAACAAACAAACAAACAAAAATGCAAATGTCACTTTAAAGCAGTAATCTCTAATCCCACGACTACTCCCAGACCACAGAGGAGCTTTCCTGATCACTGCAAGATCTTTTCCAAGTGGGTCCTGTCAGGCCTCTGAGCCCAAGCCAAGCCATCGCATCCCCTGTGACTTGCAGTGTATACGCCCAGATGGCCTGAAGTAACTGAAGAATCACAAAATAAGTGAAAATGCCCTGCCCTGCCTTAACTGATGACATTCCACCACAGAAGAAGTGAAAATGGCCGGTCCTTGCCTTAAGTGATGACATTACCTTGTGAAATTCCTTTTCCTGGCTCATCCTGGCTCAAAAACTTCCCCACTGAGCACCTTGTGACCCCCACTCCTGCCCACCAGAGAACAATCCCCCTTTGACTGTAATTTCCCTTTACCTACCCAAATCCTATAAAACGGCCACACCCTTATCTCCCTTTGCTGACTCTTTTCGGACTCTGCCTGCCCGCACCCAGGTGACTAAAACGCTTTATTGCTCACACAAAGCCTGTCTGGTGGTCTCTTCACACAGACGCGCATGACAGGTCCCCAAATCAGGCCTCTTTGTATTCTCTCAAAACTACTTTCTTCTTGAAAAACAAAACAAAACAATACAAAACAAAACAAAACAAAACAAAAAAAAACAAAGCTTGTCTCTGTGGCTCCCTGGACCTAAAAATAAACATATAAACTTCCCATTGGAATGTAAGCTTGATGAGGGCAGATATTTAAATTGTTTTATTCATAGTGCCAGTTTTATACACACACGTAACCACCCATCTTCCTTTACTCTAGTGTAGTCTAGTTCCTTTACCTCCCTCCTATCCTGGAAACAACCCTACCTCCCTTATATAACCTTAGCTATGTATGTTTCTCACTACTTTCCTCATAAGTTCCAAGGTAGTAAATGAAAGAGACACTGAAGTCAGTCTAGTAACTTTTGTATTGTATAAGCCTGCAAGGACACAGGTTTTCATTCACAGCTTTTAGCTGATGTCTAATCACATCATTAGGACTGTCTTGTACATTGTATTATGTGACAGACAATTGCTAGTGTTTTAAAGATTTTTGGTTCTCTTCTACTTTCAAACACATTTCTTCTCAAATGTAAGGATACAGACGTGATTTGTTTTGGCCAATAAATTGTAATCAGAGGTGTCACTTTTGTTAAGCAGCATTTAAGAGCTTGTGTACAATTCTCCATGCTCTCTCTTCCCAGATCCCATATATAATGGGAACATGTGTTAATAAGGTGTCACAGGATTAAAGCAATCAGGCGTACTGTGCCACTCTAAACAGCACAGTTTCCCTAGGGACTCACCTGGACCTAAGGCACTTCCAATGAGTGAAGAATATACTTTTGTTGTGTTAAACTGGTAACATTTTGATGATGTTACTTCAGCATAACCTACTTTATCCGACTGAAACAAGAATTAGATACATAGAAGTAGATGTTGCAAAATCGTATTATCTAAATTATCTGGCATTGGCTTAATGATTGGGAGGGGTGAAACTAGCAAGCTGCTATCAGAGGCTGTAAAGATTGTGATATAGTACACTGTTGATGGGAAGGTAAATTAGCACAGCCATTATGGAAAAAAGTATGGAGGGTCCTTAAAAAATTAAAAATAGAACTAGCATGTGACCTAGCAGTCCCACTACACAGTATGTATCCAAAGGCAATAAAGTATCTCCGTGAGACACCTGTGCTCCCATGTTCACTGCAGCACCACTATTCACAATAGCAAAGATATGGAATCAACCTAAGTGTCTGTCTGTCAGTGAATGAACGGATAAAGAAAATGTGGTATATAGACACAAGGGAATAGTATTCAACCATAATAAAGAATGAAATCCTGTCATTTGTGGCAACATGGATGAAACTGGGGGCCGTTATGGAAAGTGAAATAAGCCAGACATAGAAAGACAAATATCACGTGTTCTCACTTCTATGTGGAATCTGAAAAAGTTGTACTCATGGAAACAAAGAGTAGAATGATGGTTACCAGGGGCTGTGTGTTATGTGTGTGGGGAGGATTGAGAAAATGTTGGTCGGGCCGGGCGCGGTGGCTCAAGCCTGTAATCCCAGCACTTTGGGAGGCCGAGACGGGTGGATCACGAGGTCAGGAGATCGAGACCATCCTGGCTAACACAGTGAAACCCCGTCTCTACTAAAAAAATACAAAGAAATAGCCGGGCGAGGTGGCGGGCGCCTGTAGTCCCAGCTACTCGGGAAGCTGAGGCAGGAGAATGGCATAAACCCGGGAGGTGGAGCTTGCAGTGAGCTGAGATCCGGCCACTGCACTCCAGCCTGGGCGACAGAGCGAGGCTCCGTCTCAAAAAAAAAAAAAAAAAAAAAAAAAGAGAAAATGTTGGTCAAAGGATACAAAATTTCTGTTTGACAGGAATAAGTTCAAGAGGTCTGTATATAATACATTATTATTAACTGTAGTAACCAAGTATGTAGTAACCAAGTATACAACTTGGTTACTTGTAAATATATAATACATTGTGTACAACTGGGTTACTACAGTTAAGAGCAATGTAGTAACCAAAACAGCATGGTACTGGTACCAAAACAGAGATATAGACCAATGGAACAGAACAGAGCCCTCAGAAATAATACCACACATCTACAGCCATCTGATCTTTGACAAACCTGAGAGAAACAAGAAATGGGGAAAGGATTCCCTATTTAATAAATGGTGCTGGGAAAATTGGCTAGCCATAAGTAGAAAGCTGAAACTGGATCCTTACCTCACTCCTTATACGAAAATTAATTCAAGATGGATTAGAGACTTAAATGTTAGACCTAATACCATAAAAATCCTAGAGGAAAACCTAGGTAGTACCATTCAGGACATAGGCATGGGCAAAGACTTCATGTCTAAAACACCAAAAGCAATGGCAGCAAAAGCCAAAATTGACAAATGGGATCTAATTAAACTAAAGAGCTTCTGCACAGCAAAAGAAACTACCATCAGAGTGAACAGGCAACCTACAGAATGGGAGAAAACTTTTGCAATCTACTCATCTGACAAAGGGCTAATATCCAGAACCTACAAAGAACTCAAACAAATTTACAAGAAAAACACAAACAACCCCATCAAAAAGTGGCCAAAGGATATGAACAGACATTTCTCAAAAGAAGACATTCATACAGCCAACAGACACATGAAAAAATGCTCATCATCACTGGCCATCAGAGAAATGCAAATCAAAACCACAATGAGATACCATCTCACACCAGTTAGAATGGCGATCATTAAAAAGTCAGGAAACAACAGGTGCTGGAGAGGATGTGGAGAAATAGGAACACTTTTACACTGTTGGTGGGATTGTAAACTAGTTCAACCATTATGGAAAACAGTATGGCGATTCCTCAAGGATCTAGAACTAGATGTACCATACGACCCAGCCATCCCATTACTGGGTATATACCCAAAGGATTATAAATCATGCTGCTATAAAGACACATGCACACGTATGTTTATTGCGGCACTATTCACAATAGCAAAGACTTGGAATCAACCCAAATGTCCATCAGTGACAGACTGGATGAAGAAAATGTGGCACATATACACCATGGAATACTATGCAGCCATAAAAAAGGATGAGTTTGTGTCCTTTGTAGGGACATGGATGCAGCTGGAAACCATCATTCTTAGCAAACTATCACAAGAACAGAAAACCAAACACCGCATGTTCTCATTCATAGGTGGGAACTGAACAATGAGATCACTTGGACTCAGGAAGGGGAACATCACACACCGGGGCCTATCATGGGGAGGGGGGAGGGGGGAGGGATTGCACTGGGAATTATACCTGATGTAAATGACGAGTTGATGGGTGCAGCACACCAACATGGCACAAGTATACATATGTAACAAACCTGCACGTTATGCACATGTATCCTACAACTTAAAGTATAATAATAACAAATAAATTTTAAAAAAAAAGAAAAGAAAATACAAATAGGTTAGTGACCGTAAAAAAAAAAGAAAAAAAAAAAAAAAAGAGCAATGTATTATATACTTCAAAATTGCTCAGAGTACACTTTAAGTGTTTTCATCACAAAAAAATAGGTATATAATGTAATATACTTATCGATTACAATAAGTGTTGATTATCTTCATTTAGCATTCTACAATGGATTCATGTTTCCAAACATCAGATTGAACATTATAAATATATACAATTATTATTTGTCAATTTAAAATAATAATAATAATAACAATTGATGCATCCAGTTAAATAGAAACACAGAAGTCCCTCTTGTGACCTTCCTTTCCTTAACCTCCCATACACAATCCATAACTGAACCTCATCTATTGTGTACTTCACAAATAATTCTCAAATCCAGACACTTCGCCCAACCACCAGGACCAACCCTAAATCGGGCAACCATTACCTCTTACCTAAAGGATTTCCATAGCCTCCTAACAATCTTATTCATGTCCATTTTTGTTCCCACTCTTCCACTGTCCTCACTAAATCCACAGTAAACTTTCATAAGATAAATCTGATTTGATCACCTATTTTATTTAGCCAAAGACTATTCAGTCTTCAGATTTCAGCTCAAACATCACTTTTTCAAAAAATGATTGTGGGGCTGGGCGTGGTGGCTCACACCTGTAATCCTAACACTTTGGGGGAGCCGAGGCAGGCAGATCACTTGAGGCCAGGAATTCAAGACCAGCTTGGCCAACATGGTGAAACCCCATCTCTACTAAAAATACAAAAATTAGCCAGGCATGGTGGTGCATGCCTGTAGTCCCAGCTACCTGGGAGGCTGAGGCATGAGAATCACTTCAGCCTGGGAGGCAGAGGTTGCAGTGAGCTGAGATCATGCCACTGTACTTCAGCCTGGGCCATGGAGCAAGACTCTGTCTCAAAAAAATAAAATAAAATAAGAGAGAGAGTTAAGAAATTTCTATCTTTTTGGCAATTGAAAAGTAAAAGACAGCTACTTCTCAGCTTTGAAAATGTAATATTAAGAAAGCCTTTGAAAAATAACAATTCAGTAGACACTCCCTCCCAGTTAAATTGTCTTAAGGTGGCCAGGTGCAGTGGTTCAAGCCTGTAACCCCAACAATTTTAGAGGCTGAGCGGGGAGAATTTCTTGAGACAAGGAGCTTGAGATCTGAGACAAGTCTCAATCAAGTTAGAAAGTTTATTTTGTCAGGGTTAGGGACGTGCATGTGAAACAGTCTCAGGAAATTCTGATGACATGGGCCCAAGGTGGTTGGGGTACAGCTTGCTTTTATACATTTTAGGGAGACATAATACTAAGGGAGGAGACCACCCCTCATATTGTCTTATGCCCAATTTCTGCCTCCAAAGAAAAAAGAAGTAAGACCTAAAAGGCAGAAATGAAATCCACAGGCAGACAGCCCGGAGCCATGCCCTGGGCCTGGTAGTTAAAAATCAAACCCTGACTTAACTGCTTGTATTATCTATAGATTCCAGACATTGTATGGAAAAGCATCATGAAAATCCCTGTCCTGTTCTGTTCCGTTCTGATTACCAGTGCATGCAGCCCCCAGTTACGTATCCCCTGCTTGCTCAATAGATCACTACCCTCTCATACGGACCCCGTTAGAGTTGTAAGCACTTAAAAGGGACAGGAATTGCTTGATCGGGGAGCTTGGTTTTTTGAGACATAAGTCTGCCAATGCTCCTGGCCAAATAAAACCCTTTCCTTCCTCAACTAGGTGTCCGAGGGGTTTTGTCTGCAGCTTGTCCTGCTACAATACATCTGTCCACACAGGTAAGATTTACATTAGTTTGATCTGGAAGGGCAGGACAATTCGAAGCAGGGTTGTGAGTGCTTCCAGGTCATAGGTAGCTTTAACCATACCCTGGGCCTGGTGCAGTGGCTCACACCTATAATCCCAGCGATTTGGGAGTCTGAGGTGAGTGGATCACCTGAGGTCAGGAGTTTGAGACCAGCCTGACCAACATGGTTAAACCCCATCTCTACTAAAAATACAAAATTAGCCAGGCATAGTGGCACAGGCCTGTAATCCCAGCTACTTGAAAGGTTAAGGCAGGAGAATTGCTTGAACCCAGGAGGTAGAGGTTGCAGTGAGCCAAGCCTGCGCCATTGCATTCCAGACGGTGCAAAAAGAGAAAACTCCATCTCAAAAAATACATAAATAAATAAATACTCTGATTGGCAATTTGTTGAAAGAGTTATTATCTACAGAAAGGAATGTCAGGGTTATGATAGGGGTTGTGGAGACCTAGGTTTTAGCATACAGATTAAGCCTCCAAGTAGCAGGCATTAGAGAGAATAGACTGTAAATATTTATTAACAGATTTAGGGTTTGTGTTGATGTTAATACTGGAGGGGTATAATGAGGCATGTCCAACCCCTACTTCCCATCAGAGCCTCAACCAATCTTTCAGGTTAAATTTTAGGGTGCCCTGGCCAAGGAGGGAGTCCATGCAGATGGGTTGCTGGGGGATTTTAAATTTTATTTTTGGTTTACATTCTACCCTTTTTGGCCAAGATTTTTCAGAGGCAACATCAATGGCCACCAAATTGTAATTTTGTCAATAAAAAGAGTCACACTCTGTAAAACATTTGAAGAGATTTTTTCTGAGCCAGATATGAGTGACCATGGCCCACGACACAGCCCTCAGGAGGTCCTGAGAACATGTGCCCAAGGTCTTCGGGGTGCAGATTGGTTTTAGCATGAGACATCAATCAAATACATTTAAGAAATACATTGGTTTGGTCCAAAAGGCGGGGCAACTCAAAATGGGAGCTTCCAGACTGTAGGTAAATTTAAACATTTTCTGGTTGACAACTGGTTGAGTTTGTCTAAAGACCTGGGATTGATAGAAAGAAATGTACAGGTTAACATAAAAGATTGTGGAGACCAGCTGGGCGCAGTGGCTCACGCCTGTAATCCCAGCACTTTGGGAGGCTGAAACGGGTGGATCACCTGAGGTCAGGAGTTCAAGACCAGCTTGGACAACATGGAGAAACCCCATCTCTACTAAAAATACAAAAAATTAGCTGTGCATACTGGCAGATGCTTGTAATCCCAGCTACTGGGGAGGCTGAGGCAGGAGAATTGCTTGAACCCAGGAGGCAGAGGTTGTGGTGAGCCGAGATTGCACCACTGCACTCCAGGCTAGGTGATAGAGTGAGACACCATCTCAAAAAAAAAATAAAAAAAATTTGTGGAGACCAAGGTTCTTTTGAAGTCTTATAGCAACTTCCCTTAGAAACAATAGATGACATATGTTTTCTATTCAGATGTTTAAAAGGTGCTAGACTTTTTTTTTTTTTTTTTTTTTGTTTTTTTTGAGGCGGAGTCTCGCTCTGTCGCCCAGGCTGGAGTGCAGTGGCCAGATCTCAGCTCACTGCAAGCTCCGCCTCCTGGGTTTACGCCATTCTCCTGCCTCAGCCTCCCGAGTAGCTGGGACTACAAGCGCCCGCCACCTCGCCCGGCTAGTTTTTTTTTGTATTTTTAGTAGAGACGGGGTTTCACCGTGTTAGCCAGGATGGTCTTGATCTCCTGACCTCGTGATCCGCCCGTCTCGGCCTCCCAAAGTGCTGGGATTACAGGCTTGAGCCACCGCGCCCGGCAGGTGCTAGACTTTTAGTTAATTTTTTTTTGATGGAGCCTCACACTTTCGCCCAGGCTGGAGTGCAGTGGCTCAATCTCAACTCACTGCAAGCTCTGCCTCCTGGGTTCATGCCATTCTCCTGCCTCAGCCTCCTGAGTAGCTAGGACTATAGGTGCCTGCCACCATGCCAGCCTAGTTTTTTGTATTTTTAGTAGAGACGGGGTTTCACCATGTTGGCCAGGATGGTCTTGATCTCCTGACCTTGTGATCCGCCCACCTCGGACTCCCAAAGTGCTAGGATTACAGGCATGAGTCACCGCACCCAGCTGTAGTTAATTTCTTTAGGATTGGGAGGCCTGGAATAAAAAGATCTAGCTATGTTAATAGAGATTCTTTACAGATGCAAATTTCCCCACACAAAAAAACCAGCTTTACAGGGCCATTTCAAGATATGGCAAATAAATATGTTTTGGGGTAAAATATTTTTATTTTCTTCTTTGTCTCATAATGTTATGCCAGAGTCAGGTCGGAAAGTAAGTCACAACATATAGGGTTAAATAAAATCCATCTGATGAGAATTTATAGTTTGTAAAGCATGACTCCCCAGAACCCTTAGATAGGAATTTGGGCAAGATAAAAAAAATCAGAGCTTAGTCCTCACTTTTGTCCCATAAGCATTGCCAGGATGGCATGGCTGCCTGCCCTGGGTCCATTCTGTCCCTCCTTTTGGCTAAGTGGCCGAGGGACTTAGGGTCAACAAGACTTACAGCCAATTAATTGTTCTAGGCCAGACAGAAATGGACATGGACAGGCATTTATTACCCCTTAAAATTATTATTATTTTTTAAAGTAGAAAGCCAACAAACAAAAAGCCAAAGGAGAAGTTACAAAATTTACATTTTTTTCTTTCTTCTTTTTTTTTTTTTTTTTTTTTTTTGAGACAGAGTCTCACTCTGTTGCCCAGGCTGGAGTGCAGTGGTGCGATCTTGGCTCATTGCAACCTCTGCCTCCTGGGTTCAAGTGATTCTCCTGCCTCAGTCTCCCAGGTAGCACACTACAGGTGTGTACCACCATGTCTGGCTCATTTTTGTATTTTCATTAGAGATGGGGTTTCACCATGTTAGCCAGGATGGTCTCCATCTCCTGACCTCGTAATGAAAGGAATGAGGCACATCCCCCATATATCTCCCAACTTCCTGAGCCCAGCACAAACACATTCCTCCATATTTCTTTCAAACTTCAGAAAAAACATCACCTGGGAGATCTCCGATAAGGAATGCTAAATGTATAATGTTAACCAATTGTAATGCTGTAACCGAGAGAATTACCTTGTTCCCTGTAACTTTACATATCCTGTTTACATCGGGCTATAAAAAGCAAGCACTCGCATTGTTCGAGGCCCTCTTGTATGCTGTGGAATGGAGGGACCAAGTTCGAACTTGTAGTAAAGATCCTTGCCGCTTGGCTTTGACTCTGGACTCTGGTGGTCTTCTTTGGGGAACAAACGGTCTGGGCATAACAGTGACTACACCCCTCGGCCTCCCAAAGTGCTGGGATTCCAGGCGTGAGCCACTGCACCCGGACCGGGAGAAGGAAATTCTTAATAGCTGGGGTGGATGCAAAGGTGCCCCATAATAGTTCAGGAAGCAAAAGCCCTTGTTTTACCAGCTATTTAGGCATCTTTGTACCCATCCTTCATTTGAAGGTTGTGACCTTGACTTAATTATATCCCTCAAAACCAGACCTCACAATCTCATATACCCATTTCTTCTGCGATAGTTCCTGGGCCTACAGAGAGTGTGCTTGTATAGTCTTAGCAGCTGGGCATTTGCAGTGAATAACAGATTGGACCCAGTGGGATGCCAAATGAGGGAGATTATCATCTCTGGTCTTCAGAATACCATGATTTGGTTTCCTTGGAAATAAAACGAGAAATAAATAACATTAATATTTTGACAATCAAAGAGTACTTGTGTGTCAGAACAGAAAAATGAATCTATTCCATGAGGACACCAACTAAAACCCTGAAGAAAAATTACAATCTGGCATGCTTTAGAGGATTATTGCAGCCAAGAAATAATTCATGCCTCACTCTGCACTGGAAAACAAAAATCAGAGCTAAAATCTAGTAACAAATGTTACACTTTTCTTTTGAAACAATTTCTTTCTCTAGCCCTCCTTTTCTATTAAAGAGAAATTGTAATACTAGCAGTTTGTGTGCAAAATAAGTTTTAGGCTGATTATAGTTTGCCTTGTCAAAGCAAACTAAATATGGCCTGAGAAGGACTCCATACTTCTATATTTGAGTCCTTGTGAATGAACTGTAACCTAGCTGAATAGTCAAAGTTGAAAACCTAACTTAATAGTATATACCTGTAACAATAGCTGAGTGTTGGCCAATCCCAGTGGCCATACTTCAACCATTCATAGACTGTTGAATGTTCAAACTGCATTCAAATAAGGCAAACGCTGAGCTGCAACCAATCTCACTATTTCTGTACCTCACATCCGATTCCTGTACATCACTTTACCTTTTTTGTCTATAAATTTGTTCCGACCACAAGGCACCCCTGGAGTTTCTGAGAATCTGCTGTGATTCTGGGGGCTGCCT
This sequence comes from Theropithecus gelada, assembly GCF_003255815.1. NCBI lineage: Eukaryota > Metazoa > Chordata > Mammalia > Primates > Cercopithecidae > Theropithecus > Theropithecus gelada. The sequence goes on along the minus strand of NC_037689.1, from coordinate 111,959,956 downwards.
GATTCACGAATTGTTCATTGCTCAGTTAAACTCCTTTAAGTTTAATTTGGCTTAAGTTTTTCTTTTATCAGCCTGATTATTCACATAAAGTGCAGCAAGAATTGACTGATTATATTAAGGCTCCTTTTAAGTTGGCTTTGCTGAAACTTTACCTACATATACTATGTTGGTCAAAGTCTTGGTAAAACGACCAGTGTCTCCAATTGTTCTGTTCTAAAAGACTCTTACTAAACTTATGCAAATAACTACATTGTCATAAAATAACAATGCAAATTTTGGGGAACTCAGAGAGAAAAGTAAATTTGCTTACATAAACATACTTCACCCAAATGTTCTAAACTACAAATAACTTAAAAAAAATTATGTTGAGAAAAAAAAAAGATAAAATAAAATGATATCAAGAAAGAAAACTAAATTTTTTTTATCTTTCTTTAATCAGAGCAGCAGCCTTTCAAACAAGATGTTTGTTCACCTTGGAACTGCCATTCAGAAGCCAAACAGCTCATGAGGGCTGTCTCTGTCAGGCACTGTAGAATCTAGTAGCTCCTCACATAGTTAGAATCAGTCCTAGGGAAAAAAGAGGCTCCCTGCTCATGAGTATCTCCTCCTTGTATCCCAAGTGATATGGTTTGGCTGTGTCCCCACCCAAATCTCATCTTGAATTCAGACGTGTTGCAGGAGAGAACTGATAGGAGGTAATTGAATTATGGGGGCAAGTCTTTCCTGTGATATTCTCCTGATAGTGAATAAGTCTCACAAGACATAATGGTTTTAAAATTGGGAGTTTCCCTGCACAAGCCCTCTTCTTTGTCTGCTGCCATTTCGTTTGTTTGTTTGCTTTTGTTTTGCCATGTGAGATGTGCCTTTCACCTTCCTCCACGATTCTGAGGCCTCCCTAGCCATGTGGAACTGTGAGAGCATTTAACTTCTTTCTTTTGTGAATTGCCCAGTCTTGGGCATGTCTTTATCAGCAGTGTAAAAATGGACTAATACACTCAGGTACCAAGATCCTATGTAAGCCATTTTTATTTTATCATGAAACTCTTTGTGCAGCATTACTTCCATTAGCATAGGAGTAGCTTCAGTTAACATTCCATAGCAAGGCAGTAAATGCCCCTCAAGTGGAAAGTCTCTAGTCCAGTAATTGTTATTGGGAAGTACTCAGTCTTTTGCCGTAAGCCCCAATTAATGCTCCACAAAAGGCTATGAAGTGAAGGATTTGTCCTGACTAGCACTCCAGCTTCTACCCTACAGTTTGTGGGCTCAGGCAATCTTACTAGTTCCCATTTAGAATGTCCAATTAATATTTCTCAAAGAGCATATTTAAATGCTTTCAATTTTATAGTACTAAATAGGGGAAACATCCCCCAGTTAGATACAATACCTATTTTCATAAGACGTTTAGGTAGAGTCACAACTACCTTACATAAAGTCTGCATAAACATCTCAAATTTCATAATTCTATTAACTAGTACATTTTTTGTTTGTTTGTTTTTCTTTTGTTTTGTTTTGAGATGGAGTCTCACTCTGTTCCCCAGGCTGGAATTCAGTGGTGTGATCTCAGCTCACTGTAACCTCTGCCTCCTGGGCTTAAGCAATTCTCCTGCCTCAGCCTCCCAAGTAGCTGGGATTACAGGCGCCCGCCAAAGCGCCCAGCTAATTTTTGTATTTTTAGTAGAGATGGGGCTTCACAGTGTTGGCCTGACTCGTCTCAAACTCCTGAGGCGAGTGATACCCACTTCAGCCTCCCAAAGTGCTGGGATTACAGGCATGAGCCACCGCGCCCGGCCAACTTATATGTTTTTTATGTTCAGAACTTAAAAGGTCCCAGGAACTTTTCTACCCCCAGACCACATTACCTCTTCTGGTGAAAAAGGGTTTCATTTCCCAGCAAGGAGTTGAGCCAAGGTATTCAGACTCTTTTGTCAATTTTTATCTTAACTTGCCTCAACAATCCCCCAGGCAATGTTAAATTTCTCTTGATAACCTTTTCCTTCTGATTTTTTTTTCTTAGTTTTCCAATCTGGGGCAAATAGTGAATAACCATTCAAAAATTTCTGTCACCCTTCTGAGGCAAGCATTTTGACTCCCTTTTTGCTTTTCCTTTTTTTTTTTTGTTAATTACCCCCAATGTTTTATTAAACATCTATAAGGCCCACAAGGGACATAAATTTGATAAGGCTTCTAAAACAGTCATATGATTCTGTGAAAGAGGTGCCCATGTAAAAGAGACCCACTGAACCCCAAAATGTAGCATGACCTGGGTTATAGGTACATTCATTGGGTGAATATCTGATGTAGGCAATACTTCAGAGATCGTAAGTGTATTAGTCTTCTCCAGAGGGGCAGAACCAATGGGATTTATGTATATATAAAAGGAGTTTATTAGGGAGAATTGGCTCAAAAGATTACAAGGTGAAGTCCCACAATAGGCCGTCTGCAAGCTGGGGAAAGAGAGAAGCTGGTAGTGTGGCTCAGTCCAAGTCCAAAAGCCTCAAAGCCAGTGAAGCCAATAGTGAAGCCCTCAGTCAGAGTCTGAAGGCCCAAGAGCCCCTGGGAAGCTGCTGGTGCAAGTCCCAGAGTCCAAAGGCACAAGAACCGGGAGTCTGATGTCCAAGGACCTGAGAGGAAGATAGCATTCTGCACGGGGAGAGAGAGACCTCAGAGAGTCAGCAAACTGCTTATTTTTTCTTCCCCCTGCTTTGTTCTAGCCATACTGGCAGCTAATTGGATGGTACCCACAGACATTGAGAGTAGGTCTTCTCTCAGTCCCCTGACTCAAATGTCAGTCTCCTCTGGCAACGCCCTCAGAGGCATATCCAGAAACAACACTTTACCAGCCACCTAGACATCTTTCAATCTAGTCAAGTGGACACCTGTTATTAACCATCATACTAGGCTTTATTTCCTGAAGGGACACACATTTTATGGTTTGTTTTTCCTCAAAGAAAGAGGGAGTATATTTGCATGCAAGAAGGATAATGAACCAAATATTTTAAACTGGAAGGATGAACTGTGGTAGGCATTTATGCTGCTTGACAAATATGTCAATTCTTTTTTTTCTTTCAGGTATATATCCACTTCAAATAAGATGTGGCCTTGCTCTGGATAATTCTGGCCTACCATGGCTAAAACATAGTTCCAGGCCAGGCGCGGTGGCTCAAGCCTGTAATCCCAGCACTTTGGGAGGCCGAGATGGGCGGATCACGAGGTCAGGAGATCGAGACCATCCTGGCTAACATGGTGAAACCCTGTCTCTACTAAAAAAATACAAAAAACTAGCCAGGCGAGGTGGCGGGCGCCTGTAGTCCCAGCTACTCGGGAGGCTGAGGCAGGAGAATGGCGTAAACCCGGGAGGTGTAGCTTGCAGTGAGCTGAGATCCGGCCACTGCACTCCAACCAGGGCAACAGAGCGAGACTCCGTCTCAAAAAAAAAAAAAAAAAAAAAAACAAACCATAGTTCCAGTGCATAGTACCGTGCCTGATGCACACACACACCCCTACACACACTCACACATATACCAAATAAATGTTTGTTGACTGAATGAGTAAAATAATGAATTTGAGAGTTGACCCTCTATAGTTGTGCCCGTTTAGAATGTTAGGGGGCGGCAAATCCTTACAGGTCTGCGGCAACCTCCGTTCTTACTCCTCAGAAAAAGAATTCCACTGAGGGACATAAGGCAGAAAAAGAGACCGAGGCAAGTTTGAGAATAGGAGTGGAAGTTTACTAAAAAGCTTTAGAGCAGGAAAGAAAGGAAAGTGCACTTGGAAGTGACCCAACTGGGCGACTTGAAGGACAAGTGCCCCGTTTCACCTTGATCCTAAGTTGATCGTAAGACTTTATATGCTGGCCCATTTCTGGCATCTTGAGCCCCTTTCTCTTCATTCTTCTTTAAGGGTGAGCTACCCGCATGCACAGTGGCCGCCTTCCACTTGGGAGGTGAGCATGTGCAGTGTTCAGGAAGTTGTATGCATGCCCACCTGAGGCTTTCTTCCCTTTGCCAGTGGAATGCCCCCGGAAGGTCATGCTCTGCCATTTTGTCTCTTAATGCACATGCCCAGTTCCTCACTCACCCAATTCCTGAAATTTTATTGGAAGCTGGTTACACATTTCAAGTGTTTTTACCTTTTTGGGAAACTGCCTCTCCCTGGTGCCTGTGATCAATTATCACTTTAGTTTGACAAGTGTGGACCATCAGGAAATTACCTCTTCCTGGCACTAGTTGTCAATTATGTTAGAGAGGCAGTGTGATAACTGCCAAATCATCACCTGATGGTCACTTGACATTCCTGATGGGTAGGGTGGGGGAGCCTCATCCTGCCCCACTCATGCCTGGCTGACCACCTACTGTAACAAGAACACAGAAGATAATATTCACTTTGTGACTCAAACTCATAACAGAATCAGGGTCCCTTCTAGTGCAATCTTTATCTTTATCTGTTTCAGTCCCTTCTAGTTTAACCTATATTTATGTCATGCTTTGATCCTTAGAAAGGCTCTAGTCAAATAATATTGGTTGCCAACTGCAATGTTTTTAAATGGTTGTAAACTTTTTTTTCCTTTTTTTCATTAATTCTTTTTGTGAATTAAAATTATTTGTGGGCCAGGCACTGTGGCTCATGCCTGTAATCACTTTGGGAGGGTGAGGCGGGCAGATCACTTGAGGCCAGGAGTCGAAGACCAGCCTGGCCAACACGGCAAAACTCCATCTATACTAAAAACACAAAAATTAGCCAGGTATGCTGGTGCATGCCTGTAGTCCCAGCTACTCTGGAGGCCGAGGCACTAGAGTCACTTGAACCTGAGAAGCAGAGGTTGCAGTGAGCCGAGATCGTGCCACTGCACTCCAGCCTGGCGACAGAGTGAGACTCTGTCTCAAAAAATAATAATAAAAATAAAAATAAATAAGTATTTGTGAAACCATCATGCATTCATTTCTTCAAAAAACATTTGTTGGGAGCCTACTATATGCTAGGTAGGCATTGTTCAAAGAACTGGAGTATATAGCAATGAACAAGACAAAATCTTTGCTTTCAGTGAGTTTCTATTCTAGAGGTAGGGGAAAACAACAATGAAAAAGGAAAATATAGATGATTAAAAATTGTCTTATGAAGGCAAGGTACCTAGTGCAATGACAAAGAATAATAGAATGGACTTATTTTTTTCTGGCTAATGCAAAAGAGAATTTATTGTTCTTAGAACTGAAAAACAAATCAACAGGTGGGTCTTATCTTAGGCATGTTTTGACACAGGGCTTAAATGAGGACTAACACTTGTATGGTACATGCTAAATAGTGGGTGCTCTCCACAGCATTTAACATGACTCACCTGATCCTCATTATCAACTCCATGAGTAGGTATTATGACAATTCCGACTTCACAGATGAGGAAACTGAGGCACACAGACTAACATCTAAAGTGACTACGTTAGTAAATAACAAAACAATTCAAATCCAAGCCAACTGGCAGAAAGGACCTAATTTAAATGGAATCTCAGTAGGGAGTATTAAGATGGCGTTTTTGGAGAAGTGACTCCTTGCTAAGAGCTGAAGGAAGACTAGAACTTAGCGAGACAAAGAATGTCAGGAAAAAATATTCCGGGCAGAAAAATCAGTAGATTTTTACTAGTGAAAATGAAAGCATTAAAGATCTTTTTGTATTTATTTCCTTTCAATAAAAGGAAATTTACATGATTCCTATATTAACATTGATTTTCATTTTGATAGACCTTCTTGAGCTAGAAAGAAATGGGTGAAATAATATTCATGGTGCCATAAAATATGCATAAATAATTCTGGGTATTCTGCAGACAGTGTGCCTTAAGCATAAATGTTATGGTTGAGAACCACTGATATAAAGAGACTGATTTTAGAGTTTTACAGTCTTTTCCATGTTTGTTTTGTTGCATTGTAGAGTTAAAATAACTTTTTAAAAAAATATTTAGAGCATTCTTAGTATTGGGCTTCTAAACACTGCTGCCTTTTCTTAGTATTTTAGAATTTATTATTATTATTATTATTATTATTATTATTATTTTGAGACAGAGTCTCGCTCTGTTGCCCAGGAGTGCAGTGGTGGGATCTTTGCTCACTGCAACCTCTGCCTCCCAGGCTCAAGTGATCCTCCCACCTCAGCCTCCCAAGTAGCTGGGACAACAGATGGGCACCACCACGCACAGGAAATATTTGTATTTTTTGTAGAGATAGGGTTTTGCCATGTTGCCCCAGGCTGGTCTCCCACCCCTGGGCTCAAGCAATTAACCTGCCTCAGCCTCCCAAAGTGCCAGGATTATAGGCATGAGCCACTGTGCCCAGGCCCCCTCACTGTAAGGTCATCTGAGCAGGCTGCACCATGGTCAAGTCATCATGACCCCTGTGTCCCACATGTACCCATCCAGAAGGTTTCCTGGAGCCAGAAAGTCTGGGACAACAGGAAAACTACAAAAGAAGAAAAACTGCTAGTTCCTGTCTTAGCCGATTAGCCAGCCTTGGGACATTCTACCATTGTAACATGCTCTACCCTAACCGATCAATCAACCTTGTAACACTGTGCCCTGTGACCCCTCCCACCTTGTGATAATGTGCCTTGTGACATCTTTCCGCTGCCGGCAAAAAAATGTGCCCCAACTGTAACTGTTTACCCCTAACCTATAAAATCAGCTCCAATCCCACCACCCTCTGCTGACTCCCTTTTCGGACTCAGCCCTCTCAGCCCGCTTGCACCCGGGTGAATAAATAGCCTTGTTGCTCACACTTAGCCTGTTCAGGTTGTGTCTTCATGCATAACACTCAACTCTTTTTTTTTTTTTTTTTTTTTTTTTTTGAGACGGAGTCTCGCTCTGTCGCCCAGGCTGGAGTGCAGTGGCCGGATCTCAGCTCACTGCAAGCTCCACCTCCCAGGTTTACGCCATTCTCCCGCCTCAGCCTCCCGAGTAGCTGGGACTACAGGCGCCCGCCACCTCGCCCAGCTAGTTTTTTGTATTTTTTAGTAGAGACGGGGTTTCACAGTGTTAGCCAGGATGGTTTCGATCTCCTGACCTCGTGATCCGCCCATCTCGGCCTCCCAAAGTGCTGGGATTACAGGCTTGAGCCACCGCGCCCGGCCTTTTTTTTTTTTTTTTTAAGAGATGGAGAGGTAGGCTTTTCAGCCTGAGGGTGGAGTCCTTGCCAGAGACCTGGCCTCTTCTGCCCAGAATTTCCGTGCCTCCTGTCCCTATCATTATTATCATTATTATTATTACTGTTATTATTTTTGAGATGGAGTCTTCCTCTGTCACCCAGGCTGGAGTATAATGGCGCAATCTTGGCTTACTGCAACCTCTGCCTCCCAGGTTCAAGCAATTCTCCTGCCTCAGCCTCCCTAGTAGCTGGAATTACAGGCATGCACCAACCAACACGCCTGGCTAATTTTTGTATTTTTAGTAGAGACAGGGTTTCACCATGTTGGGCAGGCTGGTCTTGAACTCCTGATCTCAGATGATCCGCCCACCTCGGTCTCTCAAAGTTCTGGGGTTACAGGTGTGAGCCACCGTGCCTGGCCTCATTATTATTTTTTGAGACAGAGTCTCACTCTGTTGGCCCGGCTGGAGTTCAGTGGCATGATCTCGACTCACTGTAACCTCTGCCTCCCAGGCTCAAATGATCCTCCTACCTCAGCCTCCCAAGTAGCTGGGTCTAGAGGTGAGTGTCACCACTCCCAGCTAATATAGTTTCTCAGGACTGCCCATTATATCACATGCTGATCACAAGTGTAGGCCTCCAGTACTTCTGACTGACTGGCTATAAATTGCAGGTTCCCACCACCCCCTCCTCAGGTCAGTCATTTGCTAGTGCAGCTCACAAAACTCAGGAAAGTGCTTTACTTGCTATTACTCTTTTTTATTTTATTTTATTTTATTTTATTTTATTTATTTATTTTTGAGATGGAGTTTCACTCTTGTCATCCAAGCTGGAGTGCAATGGCACGATCTCAGCTCACTGCAACCTCTGCCTTCGGGGTTCAAGCGATTCTCCTGCCTCAGCCATCCGACCAGCTGGAATTACAGGTGCCCACCACCACGCCTGGCTAATTTTTGTATTTTTACTAGAGACAGGTTTTTGCCATGTTGACCAGTCTGGTCTCGAACTCCTGATCTCAGGTGATGCACCCGCCTTGGCCTCCCAAAGTGCTGGGATTACAGGCATGAGCCACCACGCTCAGCTTACTCATTTATTTTCAAAGAATACAACTTGGGCCAGGCGCGGTGGCTCACACCTGTAATCCCAGCACTTTGGGAGGCCAAGGCGGGTGGATCACCTGAGGTCACGAGTTCGAGACCAGCCTGGCCAACATGGTGAAACCCCGTCTCTACTAAAAATACAAAAAATTAGCCTGGCATGGTGGTGCACACCTGTAATCCCAGCTACTCGGGAGGTGGAGACAGGAGAATCGCTTGAACCCGGGAGGCGGAGGTTGCAGTGAGCCGAGATTGCGCCACTGCACTCCAGCCTGTGTGTGGGACAGAGTGATTTTTTTTTTTTTTTTTTTTTTTTTTTTTT
>NC_037689.1:111887219-111951325 GCF_003255815.1 Theropithecus gelada | reverse complement strand
TTTTGAGACGGAGTCTCGCTCTGTCGCCCAGGCTGGAGTGCAGTGGCCGGATCTCAGTTCACTGCAAGCTCCGCCTCCCGGGTTTACGCCATTCTCCTGCCTCAGCCTCCCGAGTAGCTGGGACTACAGGCGCCCGCCACCTCACCCGGCTAGTTTTTTGTATTTTTTTAGTAGAGACGGGGTTTCACCGGGTTAGCCAGGATGGTCTCGATCTCCTGACCTGGTGATCCGCCCGTCTCGGCCTCCCAAAGTGCTGGGATTACAGGCTTGAGCCACCGCGCCCGGCCAGAGTGAGATTTTTGTCTCAAAAAAAAAAAGAATACAACTCAAGAGTACTCAGACAAAGGAGATACACAGGGCAAGGTAAGGGGGAAGGGGCGTGGAGCTTCCGTGCCCTATTTAGGTGTACCACCTTCCTAGTACCTCCAATGTTCAGCAACTCAGAAGCTCTCTGAACCCTGTCATTTGGGATATTTTTAGTATGCTTCATTACATAGGCATGATTAATTAAATTATTGGCCATTTGTGATTAACTCAACCTTCAGATCTTCTTCCCTTTCTGGAGTTGGGGGAATGGGGCTGAAAGTTTCTGTCCTCTCATCACATGGTTGTTTCTCTGGCAATTGGCCTTCATCCTGAGGCTGCTCAAGGGGCCCCAGCCATCAGTCATCTTATTAGCATACAAAAAGGCACTTACCACTTCAGAGAATGCAAGGGCTTTCGGAGCTGTAATCCAGGAAATGGGGACAAAGACCAAGTTTATATTTCTTATAGTAAGTCACAATATCACAAGTATTTTAAAATTTCTTTGAGTTCTTTTAAGTTTTTATTAGTTGCTATGTCCTAGATCTTGGAATGTTTTCACGTTGATTTTATTGCACAAACTGATAGTCTTTCCTGATTAGATCTCCGATAATGCATTTAAAATCATTTAATAACATTTTACACCTTTAGACATTTTAAAACAAAGGGTTTAGACATTTTTAAACTGTTACCATTAACTCAGATTAATACAATTGAGAGTCAGAAGAAAGTAAGCCCTATATCAAGCAAAACAATAATTATCATTGAATCAAAAACAACCCGATTACAACAGGTGCATTCGCTCTACAATTGTTCTTGAAATAATAAATAATCTACTGCATTATTTTCAACTATATCTATGGCCTAAATGTGGAAAAATTTAATTCCCAGAAAACAGAAAATCAACTCAGCAAAGATCCCATTTTAACTACCAAGGCTTATCCACCATGCTTACCTGCTTATTTTGCATATTAATAAGATTTTCACTAAGCTTACTTGATAGCTAAAGTTCTCCAAACAAAATGAAATGCTAGATTGAATTAACAATAGATCATTTCTTTTCAATTAACAGTACAAATAGAGTATGTCTTCCTCTGACTAAAATTAATAAAGACAAAATGACTCATATTAAAGAAAACGATGGTACTAAATATTAAACACTTATTTTATTTATCTCAACCTCCAATCACAAACCCCCAGTTAAATGCATTAAGGAATTTTAAAGGCGTCAAACATTTCACCAGGGTAGATAAATAAGATATACTTATATTCTCAGGTATCAAAGACTACAGCCAGATATTTTTGTAATAATAAGCTCAGATAGACTTGGAAACTGAAGCGATAGTCTCGGAAGAAAAAAAAAAAAATTATAAGGGCCAAGGAAAAGCTTCCCCTCTGCCTTTTGAAGGGTAGCTGAAAGTAAACTGAAAATAAACAGATGAATAGGAAAAAAAAAGTCATACTAAATTAACTTAACATGCATAGCATGAAGAAATTGGAAGTAATTTCCAATTTCCAGTAACCCAATGTGGTACAGTTGCTTGTATACCTTTTTTCATGAAAGAGAGGGGAAATGGGGAATGTAGGCAAATCTTTTTTTTATTTTTTAAGACGGAGTCTTCTCTCTGTCGCCCAGGCCGGAGTGCAGTGATCTTGGCTCACTGCAAGCTCCGCCTCCCAGGTTCACGCCATTCTCCCGCCTCAGCCTCCGGAGTAGCTGGGACTACAGGCGCCCGCCACCACGCCCAGCTAATTTTTTTGTAGTTTTAGTAGAGACGGGGTTTCACCGTGTTAGCCAGGATGGTCTCAATCTCCTGACCTCGTGATCCGCCTGCCTCGGCCTCCCAAAGTGTTAGGATTACAGGCATGAAACACTACGCCCCCCGCGGAACGTAGGCAGTTCTTTTGAGGAGTAGTAAATAGTTATTAAAGAGAATGAATAGAGCCAGGATACAGAAATTTACTTGTAAATGGTTCTACTTGGAATTTGAATGAGCCAGAGAGGCAGACATTATCTTGCAGAAAAAGTCAGTTCTTGTGTAGTTGCATTCCTCAGTCTTCCTTCCTAAGATAGATAATCAGATGTGAGCAAGAGGAAGGCAATTGTGTGTGTGTGTGTGTGTGTTTTAAGGGTCCAGTTTTAAGGCAGTTAAGGGAATATCAGAGTAAAGCTTCATTCTGTGCTTTGGGAGAGACAGAAGGCTGAGAAACAGGAGGTTGGGGAGGGGGTGATCAGAGATACCTTAAGACTTCCTCCTTAGTTCAGCATATTTAGTGCCATATTTTAGGACATCATTTTCTGAGCCTCAACACAGTTTAGAAATAATTGGAAACTTTTAACGCTCCTACCATTAAGATTCTGGGCCTAATTTCCCTTTCATTGACTGACATAACTAATAGAAACTGGCAGAAGTGAAATTCTGGGATTTTTCAGCTTTTATTTTTTAAGATGTGTTTTCTGGTCCCTTTTCTCTTTCTTTTCCTTCCACAACTCCTATGATGCAACAGATTGTTCTCTTGGTGGCATCCTGTTTAGGCTTTCTCCATAACTTTTTTAGTTCATTCATTTAATTTATTATCTCTAGGATTTTTGTCTGGTGGTTTTTTATTTCTACTTCTTTGTCAAATTTCATATACTATTTTCCAAATTTCAATAAAATTTTATCTGTATATTTTTGTAGTTCACTGTACTTCTTTATGCATATTAATCTGATTTTTTTTTTTTACCATTTTATAGATCTCCATTTTTTTGGAGTCCATGATTAGAGATTTATTCATATTTTTTGGAGGTGTCATGATTCCTTGATTCTTCATAATCTCAGTGTCCTTGCATTGTTGTTTGTGTATTTGAGGAGTCAGCCCCCTCTTCTGGTCCTTATAGGTAGTCTTTGGCAGAGATAGGCCTTCGCTGTTTAGCCTGTGAATCTGGAAGAACAAGCTGGTTTTTTTCCATGATGTCAAATGGGGCTGCTGGATGGGCTCCACTGTCCGGTAGGACCACTGGCTGGGCTCTGTTATCAGGTGGAGCTACTAGCTGGGAACAGCAATGTCTTCTACTCAGGCTGGTCATAAGATGTATTTCCTGTCTGAGCAATTCCACTATTTGGGATCCACAGTTGGGCAGGACTGCAGGCTGGGCTCCAAGATTAAGTAGAGATGCTGTTTAAGATCTGTGAGACTAAGGGCTATGCCCCTTAGAACTACCGCATGATTGAGGATTGCCTCTCTGTCAGTGTGGAGTCATGGGGTGGGCTTTTGGCTGAGGTGAGTTGGCTGTTTGAACTCCCAAGTCAAGCTGGTCCAGCCCCTTCGCCTCTTCAGAACGCATGGAGGTGGAAGTCTCCCTTCCTGGACAGGGTTGTTGAGTGAACAGTTTGGCTAAATGAATCTGCCGCTTGACTTCCCAGGTCAAGTTGATCTAACCTTTTTCTTTCCCCAAAATGTGCAGAAGTAGGAGTCTTCCTTCCTAGGCAAGGTCATTGGTTGGGCTCATTGGCTGAGTGGAGCTGCTGCTTGACTTTGCAGGTCAAGCCAGCCTAGGCCTTTAAATTCTCCAAAATGAACAGAAGTGGGAGTCTCTTTGCCTGGGTGGGGTCATTAGGGTAGGCTCTGAGGCTGGGTGTGGAGACTAGTAATCTAGGAACTCAAACTAGATTAAACTTCCCACTGTGCTTCTGAAGGCAACCAAACCGGCTCAGCTTTGCAGGTGAGCTATGAGGTTGGCTAGTGTCTCTGATCTGGTGCCACAGTTGGCAGGAACAGAAAGGTACTACCAAGATTTGTGTGCTGGTCACGATCTCTGGCTCTTTTCTCTGTTTCTACCTGATCTTGGGTGTTTTAGGTGTGCTGTTTACCCTAGTGTTTTCAGTGAGGTGAGACAAGTCAGCTTCCTGGGAAGCATATCAAAGAGTTAGGGATGCCAGATGACTGCCTTCCATTCTGTTTTCCCCTGTATAAACTGTGGGCCCAGGGAAATCCACTCCGTCCAACACTGTACTGACTTGAGTTTGTGGAGGGGCGGGGCATCGAGGTCAGAGTAAGATCATTCTTTCTATCTTTTGCATGTGGCTCTTATTCAGTTCTGTGGACCACATGGGCTTCTCAGGCTTGCTTTCCTGTATTGAGTTTTCAAAAGGATGCTCTAGTCTTTGGATAGTTGATAATTGAACTTTCTGTGAGGAGGAGTGGATCTTGAGACTTCCTTTTCTGTCATCTTGCTGACTGACATCCTTAATCCAAGTATTTTTCTCCTTAATAAGGAGCTAGGAGCTGAGGATTTCCTCCCAACTGTATGGCCTCTGGTGCCAGGGGTGAGGATTATGGTGTGAAAATTTCTCCAGTTTTCCTACTGGTTTCGATGTGGGTGGTTTTGCACTCACTCACAGGGCAGGAGCCTCTCAATTAGCTTCTGCATTTCCCACAAAGAGAATTGATCTATGAATTACTGTTGAATCATTGTATCCTTGGGGCATGAAGAGTCTAGGGCGTTTTTTTTTTTTTCCATCATCTTGTCGAGGGCACTCCTAGGAACACCTACTGTTGAAGGCCTGCTTTTCTACTTATGTAAGAAAGCTACTTATTTATGATTACACTGCTGTAAATATCATGTGGAGATGCATTTGAACCACAGAAGAGAGATTCCTACCAGAGTGCAGTCTTCTAGATGTCACTGCAAAGGCATCAGGCGAGTGAACGAAGCTGTGTTGGATCCTCCAGACTTGCTCAGCCATCAGCTGAATGCCACTGAATGGCACTTCAGAATTCCTAACTTAAAAAAAAAAAAAAACAAAAAAAAACCTTGGCTATAAGAAAGGGTTACTCTTTAGCCACCATGATGGTGGAATGGAGCTGCTGCTTTGACTTTGTTGTGTCAACAACAGCAGACAGACACTACTTGTAAACTGACAGGATGAGAGAAGACCTGGGTCAGAGACAAAGGACTTTATTACTCATAGAAAAAGGAGTCCTCAGAGCTTCATATTGATTCATATAGGATCTCCATGCCACCCATGTCCCACTGCGGCAACTCAAAGGGCCCATGGTAGATGCCTATATATGCAGTGGATTTTTTTTTTTTTTTTTTTTTTCCCGGAGAGTAATACTGAGCTTTGAAATGTCAACACTTTTATAGAAAGCAGAAGCCTTGCCTGCTCTTTGTTTGGAAGGAGATGATTCCTCATCCTTAGAGTTTCTTTGTGCAAATGCAGCCCCAAGAAATAGTCCAGGTAGAGAGTGATGAAAGCTTTGCAATTTTATATACCCAGTGAGAATGTGCATAGATGGACATGGTGGATTTTCCCCCCAACAGATTATTAAAACAGCATGCTTCATTTCCAGTTAAACATTTATCATTGTGTAACAAGAGCATCTCCTGCTCCCTGGGTAATGAGAAGTAAATTAAGTACAGTTATTTGTGTGGAATCTCATAGGAAAAACAAATATTGCATGATAGAGATTTCCTATTTGTTTGCAAAATTTTTGGTCTCATGTTTAAATAAACCAAAACACCCTTCTCATTCATGGTGGGCTCCACTTTTGCTTCCCTTTTCCTCCTGTTAACATTTATACTAAACTAGTGCTCTTTCATATGCTCTTAGTTTCATGATGGGGTTGATGGAGTGTGTGAATGCTCTGAAATTGTGCATAAAATATTATGTATATCTATCTATACCTTTCTTTCCTGGGAGAGATGATGCATAGTTCTATCAGATTTTCAAAGAAATATTTGACCTAGCAAGGCTAAAAATAGTGAAGATATAGAAGAATTCACTATTTTGGGATTATCCAACCAAGAGATTTATCTTTAAAGCCATAAAAATGCCTCATTCACCATCTGTAATAAAAACAAAATGAATTTCAAATCTTGAACTTTGGTAAAAGTAGTAGTAGTATTTTTTAAGAGAATACAATCAATGTGTTTTCTTTAGGATATATTAGGTTGGTGCAAAAATAATTGCGGTTTTTGCCATTGAAAGTAATAGCAAAACAATGCGATTACTTTTGCACCAACTTAATAGCAAACCATTCCAAATTTGCTGGATATCATATTTTGTCTTTTCAAAATAATTCTTCATAGAATTAAAATATTTTCCTAATCTTATTCTGCTACTCACGTGTCATTTAGTTACCATTATTTTTCTGAAAATGAACAATTGCATAACTTTCACTTTATTAAATATTCAATGTGGCTCTATGTATGTACCTTATATACTTATTTAGATATGAAAAATTTATTAGCTAACTCAAATAATTAGAGTGATTATTCCAGTAATTAAATGCTGCAAAAGTTAATATGCTTTATTGTCTCAGACTTTGAAAATTTCCTATCTCTTTTAAAATGTCTACAGAACGGCACTGCATGAAATTTAAAAGATGCTTTTCTTTTTTCCTACAATCAGAATGGAGATAATTTTAGGTATATAAGAAAGTTCCATGTCCATCAATTTCCTCAACTAAATCTGCTGCAATGCCTTTTATATATTGCACATATATATATTATCTCCTATATTTTGATGAAAGAGACGTTTTTGTGACTTATGGAAAGTAGCTTAAACTCTTGGTGCCTCAGTTGTTCCATCTGTCAAATGGAGATAATATCAAACATATTGTGTCATTTTAAGACTTTAATGAGTTGTTGGTTAAGATTACTATCACTTCTTAACTATTCACTATTATCCAAGTACATGTAAGAGCTGGAATTCAAACAGAGCATAGTAGTCCAGCTGAACAAAAGGACAGAGATCCAAATTCAAAATAACTGAAGTCCCCAGAATCTGTGAAGTAGGTCATCAAAGAAAGTGCTGTGAAAAGTGGACTCTGAGTCTATGTGAACATCCCCTGTGCTTCCTTGAGTGAGAGGTAGGCTGAAAATACAAAGGATTAGACTACCTGAGGCTTATAGTGTGCCTGCAGTGGGACTGTGAACAAAACAGTGGTAGTAGAGGTCCTCTGGGGCTGGAGGACTTTGGAGTTCTGGCAGAGTCATAAAGGAAAGATCTGCTTAACACTATGCTGATACCCCTAATATCGAGCTGAGGCATCTAGAAAGGTTGTGCTTTAGGAAAGAGGACCATGCTCTTGAGCAGGGATTGGCAAAGTTCTTTAGTAAAGGGCCAGGTAATGAACACTTTAGGCTTTGTAGGCCACACATTTCTCTCACTTTTCTTTCTCATCCTTTCTTGTTCTCTTGCTCCTACTCCTCCTTCTTTTTAAGAACCATTCAAAAACATAAATTCATTCTTAGCTTAGTAGTATAGAATAACAGGCTCACGCAGTTTGCTGACCCCCTTCTTTGGAGTAAGGTTTAACACAGAGACACGTTAAGTAAGCCTACAAACACGGCCTTAGAAAATCCTAGGTGAGAAGAGTTTGGAGGTTGAATTTTTTCATGTTTTGGGGGCTTTGAGAACACTTTGGATTTTTCACAAATCTGTCTTAACACAATGAAAAAACCAAGCCTATCCAAATTCCTGGTAATTAGACAGTAATTGAACTGCTTACAGGATTAAAAAAAAAAATCAACACTCTTCAGAGGAAGATAGAAGAATCCAAAGTCATCACAACATGTGAGTCAAAAGGTCAATATGCTATTAAAAATAGTAGACAATGGATCAGAAAAATGTGACCCATTGTGAAGCAAAAAGCAGTCAGTAATAAACAATTGTAAAGTGGTCCAGATGTTGGATTAAGTAGAGAAAGATTTTAAACAGTCATTAAAAATATGTCCCAAGTATTAAAGAAAAGGTGATTCAAATAATTAAAAGAAAAATTTGAAGGCTGGGTTTGGTGGCTCACACCTGTAATCCCAGCACTTTGGGAGGCCAAAGCGGGCAGATCACCTGAGGTCAGGAGTTTGAGACCAGCCTGACCAACATGGAGAAACCCCATCTCTACTAAAAATACAAAATTAGCTGGGCGTGGTGGTGCATGCCTGTAATCCCAGCTCCTAGGGAGGCTGAGGCAGGAGAATTACTTGAACCTGTGAGGCAGAGGTTGCGGTGAGCTGAGAACACACCATTGCATTCTAGCCTGGGCAACAAGAGCGAAACTTCGTCTCCAAAAAAAAAAAAAAAAAAAAAGAAAGAAAAGAAAAATTATTATGAATGAGTGAAATAGATAAAAAAGATATTATTATTTTTATTATTGCCACTGTAATGTGGGGAAAGAGGTACATATTTTGGTTTTGATTTGCATTTCCCTAATAACTCATAATGTTCATTATCTTATCATGTGCTTGTTGGTCATTTATATATCTCCTTCGGAGAAATGGCTATTCAAGTTCTTTGCACATTTATTAATCAGGTTGTTTGCCTTTGGGGGGAGTTTATATGTTTATGTTTAGATCCAGGATTCCACCAAGACAAGATTTTTTTTTTTTTTCATGGAGAAAATAGTTTTGAGAGAAAACAAAGAGGTAGATTTGGGACCCATTTGGAAAAGATCTTGCTTATCAGTCATCAGGAAAGCGCCTGTGTGGTCTGGGAGTGGTAGTGAGATTAGAAATGACTGTAATGTGAATTTCTATCATGGTAAAGAGGCATTTGCTTTTTACATTGCTATAAACATACTCCAGAAGGTAGGGCAGCAGCACAAGACTGAGTGGTACTGCATACTACTGAGCTTAGAGGGAAAAGTGGGAAAAAAAGAAATTGCAACAGCACCATCAACCCCTCTCACAATTACTCACTTCTATCAAAAAGGTCAATCTCATTCATGCCTTGTCTGTAACCTTGCTGCTTCTATGCCTGAAATTATACTCCTTTCTCGCCCTGATCCTGGCTTATTTGGGCATACAAACTAAGAAAAGTATACAGGTAAATTGACTAGCAGAGTGCTTAACATAATTAGGCCCTGATATGGTTTGGTTGTTTTGTCCCCTCCAAATCTCATGTTGAAATGTGACCTCCAATGTTAGAGGTGGACCTAGCGGGAAGTGTTTGGGTCATGGGGGCGAATCCCTCATGAATGGCTTGGTGCCGTCCTAATGGTATTGAGTGAGTTCTCACTCTATTAGTTCACACGAGATCTGGTTGTTTAAAAGAGCCTGGCACCTTCTCCCTCTCTCTGTTGCTCTCTCTCTTGCCATGTGACATGCCTACTTCCCTTCTGCCTTCTGTCATGACTGGAAGCTTTCTGAGGCCCTTGCCAGGAGCACAGACTAGCACCACACTTCCTCTACAGCCTGCAGAACCATGAGCAAAAGTAAACCTCTTTTCTTTATAAATTACCCACTCTCAGGTACTTCTTTATGGCAATGCAAGAACAGACTAACAGGCCCTCAATAAGGATAGATAGGAAATATCATAATGATAAATGGATAATTAATCCGGAAGGGGTACAATTCTAAATATGTACGAACCTGTATCACAGAACTTCAAAATTCATGAAATAAAAATCAACAGAAATAAAAGGAGAAATAGCGAAATATAAAAAAATATACAGCTGGAGATTTGTACACAATTCTCTTTAAGTGAAAGAACAAGTGGAAACAAATTTCACTAATGACATAAGATCTGTGCAATGCTATTAATCACCTTGATGTAATTGATATTCATGGGATAGTACAACCAAAACTCAGAATACACATTTTTATTTTCAAGTGCACATAGATTTTTCACCAAGACCAAATTCTGAACCAAAAGACAACATATTTCATATACTGAATTTTTTCAATTTAAAATTATCTTTATCTCCCCACTTCTTTTCAATATAGTACTGGAAGTCCTAGCTAGAGCAATTACAAAGAGAAAGAATTAAATGGCATGCTAACAGAAAAGGAAGAATTGAAATTGTTTATTTTTGCTGATGACATGATGTCATCATCCATCCTGTATGGATACATTTTACAAACATTTGTATGTGCAGTATAATTCACAGTTAAAAAAAAATGTCTAGCCCAGTTTCAAACTTCTGTCTCATATCTAATTTCATAGAGCTGCAAGGCCTAGAGTGGAGACAGGGAATACTCTGCTAGTAGCCTATATCCTTTTTCTTCTCAGTTTTTGCTTCTTCTCTCCTATTGACTACCAGAAGGTTTTGGCGAGGGGGCATGAGAGGAGACTGTCTCTTTAATTAACTGACAGCATTTTGCAGACTTCTTGGTGTTGTCTTAGTTCATTTAGACTGCTATAACACCATACCACGGACCAGTTGAGATGAGGGTGCCAGCATGATCAGGTTCCGATGAGTGCCCTCTTTCAGGTTGCAGACTGTCTTCTTCTTGTGTCCTCACATGGGGGAAGGGGAAAAGGAATTCTCTGAAGTTTCTTTTTTTTGAGATGGAGTCTCTCTCTCTGTCACCCAGGCTGCAGTGCAGTGGTGGGATCTTGGCTCAATGCAATCTCCGCCTCTCCCAAGTAGCTGGGATTACAGGTGCCCACCACCAGGCCTGGCTAATTTTTGTATTTTTCTTAGTAGAGACGGGGCTTCACCACATTGGCCAGGCTGGTCTTAAACTCCTGACCTCAAGTGATCCACCCACCTCAGCTTCCCAAAGTGTTGGTAGTACAGACATGAGCCACTGCGCCCAGCCTGAGGTTTCTTTTAGAAGGGCACAAGGTTACAATATCAACATATGAATATTAGCAGTTGTTGTTGTTGCTGATTTTCTGACTATCAAACACTGGCTCTCTATGCCCTCTGTGTAATAGACACCCAAATGCTGACTCTTTTATGGAGTGTACATACGAGTATTTTTGAGGACTCTTGGGACTTCCCTACTGCACAATTCTCAACCATTTGTATCACCTATTAAAATCTTCACACAGTAGTTCACTGAAGAACTCGTGCCGGCTTCTGTCATTGATGACCACTTAAACTATACTCAGGTGTTATTCCTGTGTTGAGCTGTAGGAAGTACAGGCTGCTCCACCGCCATCTCTTCTTTAAGTTCTTCCTTCTTCCTTTAAGTCTCTCTTTATTTTCCTGATCAGATAGGTATAGGGTGGGAAACAAAGTTCATGGGAGGCCATTGTTTTGGACTAGCCTCCTGTACTAGGTCCCAGCCAGACCAGACCAAACCAGAATGGAGTCACCTGTGCTAAGTGCTAATCAAACTGAACTTTGAAATGGGCCAGTTTTTCTGAAAAATGAGATTCCAGTCAACCAGAGTCAACATAATAAGAAAGTCGCCTCTGTTTTAACCTGGAAAGACAGTAACTTCGAAAGGACCAACTCACTTTTTGTTCTGTTTCTGCTTCTTCAGCCCTTTTCTGCCTATAAAGCCAACCTCCTCTGCTCCGCTCATTGGAACACTCATTCTATTTTATAGAGTGAGATGTTACCAGATTCTCAAATTGCAAGTAAAAGTCAATTTGATCTTTAAACTAAATTTGTTGTAGTTTTTTCTTTTGACAAGGGGCATAATAGCAAGCCTGTTGCCTAAGCAATTATCTAGCCAGGGAACAAAACATCTCTTTAGTCTTCTTACATGCATGCATCCTACATTTTATAAATATTTTCTCTTGGAACACCACATTATTTGGTTTCAAGAGGAAAAAAACCCCACCTCTTCCCTCCTATTACAAGGAGGCAGAGGAATCACTTTGATGCGCACTCTACCTTCCCTGGTGCTCTCCTTATATACTGGAGTGAAGTAGTAGGGCACGGGTTGATTATGGTGTGGGTGAGTTGGGACACCAATTAGAAAACCTTGCAGTGTGATACCTGGATGCAAGTCTGGGTAGCTTGTTGGTAGCTCATTTTTGAATAAGATATGTAGTGCCTTAGTATTTTTTAAATCTTTTTTTAGCTGTGAGTTCTAGTGGACAATCCCAAGACAACAAGGGAAGTCCTTTTCAATGTCCTATTATGTTAGACTCCCATACTTATTAATTGTGTGTTCCCAAGCAAGTGTCCTAAATCATTCCAAAGAATAGTGTACCTGTCCTTTCACAGTTTTTTTTTTTAAAGATTAAATAAGTATGTATACAAAGGGCTTGTTCAGATTAAATGTTGAAGAAAATTTGAGAAAGTACTTTTACATGTGTAGGGGAAATGCCTGATTTCAGTAGAAATTAGCCCAATACAATGAATGGAATGCTCTATAACTTTTGGGAACTAGATCTTATAAGATTATAAATTTTACCACATAGTCTTAAATTATATAATAAGTAGGAATAATATATGAATCAATATGAATTAATGGATTGGTAATAGAACTATAATTATCCTTTGATGAAATACATTTCCTTAATTTTATCTTTGGTCTTAAATTTGATTATTCCATGCATTCGGTTAAAGAAGATACTACTCTTTGGAATGTGCTTACTTTTTTAAGCCTAAGAATGTTCATTACTTTGCATTGTTTTCTTCCCCAAACAGCAGGATATTTATATTATACTGGATTACTCACTTGGGAAATAGGTACTGAGATGGCTCATTATTGTATATATTGGTACAAAAGTAGGCCTTATAGGCTATTCAATGACAGTTTGTTTCATTTCATTTCAATAACTTTAAATTGAAAGTTAGCTTGAGAGTTGGGAAAATTAAAGGCACTTATTCCTATAAAGTACTTAGCAAGGTGCCTGGCATACAGTAAAGACTCTATAAATGCTAGCTATTATTATGGTGATTATAAAGCTTTCTACACAAGTTTTTTACTATTATCATCATGCCAAATTACATTATAATAATAAAATGCTAACAGGAGAAAAGTGGAGTTGGACAATGATAATTGAAAACTATATTTATTCACATGACCTCTCCATTTCGAAAAGCACATATTTTATGTTATTAAAATAGTATTGAAAGGGGGCTATTGATAATACAATAGTTCTTCTCTGGAATTCTCTCTGGTAACAATAGCTTTGTGGCTAATAACACATCAAAGGGCATTGATAAATCTTTCTTTTTTTCTCCTATGTCATGGTAGTAGTTTCTTGGTTTCTGGTTTTCTTTTAAGTAAGCAAAATTGAGGAAATATAAAAATGATGGACTGTGCTATAAATGTTTAAAATACGAAGTTTATATTTGGCTTTTTTTTTTTTTTTTTAAACATAGGGCTTTTCCTTTGAGTATATAAATCAATCATTTGAGTTTCACATTATTGTTCTTACATGAACTATTCAAAAAATATAATATATAAATCAAATAATTTATTTTTTACAATTTGAGTTTCTTTAAAGTGAATAGGGGACTTAAAGAAAATTGGCAAGCAATCTGAGTTTAGATATTTTTAAAATATTAATAAATTTTCCTTGTATTTGCAATTCTCATCTACACCAAATTCAAAAGCAATGTTTAAAGATGTACTTTTGATAATATTTTTCAAAGCATTCAAGTTAGTTTTTATAGAAAGAACAACTCTGATTTTGCATTCATATCTTATCGCTTTACGCAATATTGCCTTAAATTACTTAACACATTAACATGTACAACTGGTATAAATAAGTTTTGGAATAAACTCAACAGACTCTTGGTAAGCATCAAATTCATATGGTGGAAGGAGAAGCATGTGAAGGTAATGAGTACAGCCAACTAGCAGTGAGTATTTAGCCTGCACTGGGCATCAGTTAGAATGCTTTATAGAGGAAATAGAGAACACGTATTATTTTCCCAAGTCAGTTAATTGATAATCTGGTAAGGGAACTTTTGTGTATTGTATTCTAATAAGATGACATTTTTTTTTTTTTTTTTTGAGACGGAGTTTTGCTCTGTAGCCCGGGCTGGAGTGCAGTGACCGGATCTCAGCTCACTGCAAGCTCCGCCTCCCGGGTTCCCGCCATTCTCCTGCCTCAGCCTCCAGAGTAGCTGGGACTACAGGCGCCCGCCACCTCGCCCGGCTAGTTTTTTGTATTTTTAGTAGAGACGGGGTTTCACCGTGTTAGCCAGGATGGTCTCGATCTCCTGACCTCGTGATCCACCCGTCTCGGCCTCCCAAAGTGCTGGGATTACAGGCTTGAGCCACCGCGCCCGGCTAAGATGACATTTTAAACTGCCAAAGCGGAGATAATTGATCTCCTTGGTGACCATCTGGAGGTAGTGTAGATCTACATCAACAAGTTTAGAATTTTAAAATTTCTTTTATTTCTTCTTCTTCTTTATTTTTTCTGGAGAGGGAGTCTTGCTCTGTTGCCCAGGCTGGAATGCAGCGGCACGGTCTCATCTCACTGCAACCTCCGCCTCCCGGGTTCAAGAAATTCTCCTGCCTCAGCCTCCAGAGTAGCTTGGACAGGTGTGCACCACCATGACCAGCTAATATTTGTATTATTATTATTTTTTAAGTAGAGGTGGAGTTTTGCCATGTTAGTCAGGCTGGTCTTGAACTCCTGGCCTCAAGTGATCCACCCACCTCGGCCTCCCAAAGTGCTGGGATTACAGCCGTGCACCACAGTGCCTAGCCTATTTTCATTTTTATTGGAATGAAAAAAAATGAACTAAATGCCTTTGAATTAGAAGTGAGCTCCGAAGAATCACTAATATATTATTTTCCTCAACGTTTTCTCAAAATGCACCCCCAAGGTGAGTAATTTAAAATGTACCTATAACGTAATTTCAAAGTACGTATTCAAATAACAGGATAGTTTTCGCATAACAAAGAAGTATTAGTTTTGCCCTTGAGAATGTGATACATATTTGGGAGAACTATGATCTGTGGGCTTCATCAGAGTTCCACGGTCATGAGGCTGTGTGCGGTCACTCATGTCTGTAATCCCAGCACTTTGGGAGGTCAAGGCGGGCAGATCACTTGAGGTCAGGAGTTCGAGACCAGCCTGGCAAAAATGGTGAAACCCTGTCTGTACCAAAAACACCCAAAAATTATCTGGGTGTAGCGGCCAGCTCCTGTAGTCCCAGCTACTCATGAGGGTGAGGCAGGAGAATCACTTGAACCTGGGAGGAGGAGGTTACAGTGAGCCAATATCATGCCACTGCATACCAGCCTGGGCAACAGAGCGCAACTCCGTCTACAAAAAAAAGTTCCATGGTTATGTGCATCCGCTCTTGCTGTCTTCCTGTGCCACTGTTTATCCTTAAATGTATATGAAGCCCTTCTTTGTCAAATGTGATTTAGGATTTCAGATGTTCATTGATTGCATCCAAAAAGAACTTGGTTTTTTTATTTCCTCATTCTCCTTTTATTTGTGGGTGATTTTCAGAAGGTTAAAATAAAAAATTCTATCTTTACATGACCATTTAAAAAGCAGATTTCCCAGTCAAATCTTTGCAAGAACAGTTAAATTTAAAGAGATTTAAATAAGCATCTAAAATCAAAGTTACTCCTTTGCATACACAAAGCTTTTATAATGTCTTTTTTTCCTTCCATTTTCTCTTCTCTTTTTATGGAACTCAAATTATACAGGTATTAAATCTCAGCTCATTTTTTTTTTTCAATCATCTTTTTTCCCCTGTTTTTCAAGTAGGATAATTTCTTTTTTTTTCTTTTTTTGAGACGTAGTCTTGCTCTGTCGCCCAGGCTGGAGTGCAGCGGCGCGATCTCGGCTCACTGCAAGCTCCGCCTCCCGGGTTCCCGCCATTTTCCTGCCTCAGCCTCCCGAGTAGCTGGGACTACAGGCGCCTGCCATGTTGCCCGGCTAGTTTTTTGTATTTTTAGTAGAGACGGGGTTTCACCGTGTTAGCCAGGATGGTCTCGATCTCCTGACCTCGTGATCCGCCCGTCGATCCGCCCGTCTCGGCCTCCCAAAGTGCTGGGATTACAGGCTTGAGCTACTGCGCCCGGCCTTCAAGTAGGATAATTTCTATTTATCTATCTTCAAATTCCTTGCCTTTTTTTCCGTTTAATGTTTCCATTTTGCTGTTAAGCTTATTAAACAATTTATTTTATTTAAGATACTTTTTAAAATAGAAGTTCCTCTTTGTTCGTTTTATAGTTTCTATATTTCTGCTAAGATTTCCTTTCATTCGTAACAAGCATATTTTCTTTATATCCCTGATCATAGTTATAAAAGCTGTGTTATAAAATCTTAGGGTTTTATAGTTATTACATAGTTACAAAATCTTGAGGTTGGTTTCCATTAATTTTCCTTTTTTTGAAATTGATAATCTTTTCTCTGATTCTTCATGTTCTGAGTATTTTGAATTGTACCTTGAAGTTGTAAATCTTGTGAAAATTCTGGTTTTTATTTTTATGTTTTCCTAAAGAATGTTCATTAAAAAAAAACACTTAACTTTACTGAACTCGTAATGTGAACAATGTTTCTCCCGTGGTGGGTAGGCAGCTAAGACCTCAATTTAGTTCTTTTATTTTGGCTTAGCTCCTTGTAGTCTACCTCACCCTTGTATAGTTCAAGGGTCAGCCAGATATTTAGGCAGAGACTATTCATAATATATGAGCATTTCCCTTCCTGGCTTCCTTTTTCCTGTGAATTTTTTCCCTCACTGTCAGTAGCTGTGATTGCCCAGAACTCCTTTCTCTCATTTTTCTTTTTTTTTTTTTGAGATGGAGTCTCGCTCTGTCGCCCAGGCTGGAGTGCAGTGGCGCGATCTCAGCTCACTGCAAGCTCTGCCTCCTGGGTTCACGCCATTCTCCTGCCTCAGCCTCCCGAGTAGCTGGGACTACAGGCGCCCGCCACCGCGCCCGGCTAATTTTTTGTATTTTTAGTACAGACGGGGTTTCACCGTGGTCTCGATCTCCTGACCTTGTGATCCGCCCGCCTCGGCCTCTCAAAGTGCTGGGGTTACAGGCGTGAGCCACCGCGCCCGGCTTCTCTCATTTTTCAAGCCAGTTAGACCACAGCATTTCTATCAGGGCATTTCCACCAGATTGGGGCCTGGTAAGGCTAAAAGCTATTAAAAGAAAAAGAAATCTCACCTCATACCTTAACTTCCTCACAACTGTCAAATCCACTCCAGCTCCTGCTTGCTTTTAATCATAATCCAATGCCTTAATTAAAAAAAAAATGTTCAGAATTGGTAGTATTATTTGTACAAGGATTGCTCTGAAAGGAGACACTTGGTCACTACAGGAAGCTGAATCTATTCTCCCTTATGTGTATTCGTGTTTCACATGAGAAGACAAGTAATCCCGTGAAAACCCAATAATACCAACTTCAGTTGCTCAGTGGGTTTGACCTCAGAAGAAAATGTGGGATGTAGTTTTGCTTCTTCTAGTTGTTAGCTATTTCTCTCCAAGTAGAAAATTATGGGAAGAGAGAGAATCCTATGATTTTTCTTCAAAATAAAGCGGAGAAAGTAAACTATATTTGTGGAAAAAACGAGATGTGAAAATAGATACGGTAGTTTTCTAGAGTAGTAACAACATATTGCCAAATGTGTTTTGATACAGATAATTCCAAAGGCATTAATGTGGTGAACATTTTATATATATGTGTGTGTGTGTGTGTGTGTATATATATATATATATATATATATGGAACTCAAATTATACGTGTATTAAATCTCTGCTCATTTTTTTCAGATATATATATGCATATATCTCTATGGGCATGTGTGTAAGTGTAGAAAGCCCCCCCCCCCCCGCCAACACACACACAAAGAATGTTAAAGAACATATTCTTCACATTCCTACATGATTCCATTTAAAATGCATGGAATACTCTAATCACTAGTTACCTGTTTCTTTGAGTATCCTACTATATCTTGGTTTAGAAAAATGTGTACTTCAACCTTTAAAAAGTTTTATTTTAATGAGGTTTACTTTACATGGATTACTAGGTGATTGAAAGACATAATTTTTTAATTAAAAATAATTGAAAGACATAATTGCTATCATTTGCTAAACAATAGTAATTATTTCTTAGTGTGTGATTATGTTAAGTGTATGTGCTATAACTGAAGAAACAAACATGAAGTAGAACAGGTTTTCTCCAAAATGCTAGTGATACTGACAATCATAAAACTATAATTACATTCTACTTCCTCCTCAGATAATAAATTACTAACAGTTGCTGTAAAGGGCTAGTTCCAGTTTTCTTCAATATTAAGGTGTTTTTTTCTTGCACATTGATTCCCAAATGCTGGAAGTTATTTCATGTGTTAACTTGGGTAGAAGTACAAGAGACGGCTCTAATCACATTTCTTTGATTACTGGCAAATTTAGAAAAATTGCAGGAAGAAGGTAATAGCTTTTTTCTCCTACACTATTATATAGTCATTTATGAGTATTGTCCCATCAAGCTGGGTAATGGTGTTCCATAATAATCAGCAAACCCATTTAGCCAGTTATCTGGGTTCAAAGTCTGAGTCATTTCTGACTCTTCCCTCATTCTCCCAATCAAAATAATTACAATGTCTCATTTTTACTTACCTCATCATGTCCTCCATATCTGTTCTTCCCCTTTGATTATTATTGAAGTTAACCTGGCTCTGATGAATAATGCCTCAAGTGTGTACCACTGCCATAGATTTATCATACTTTTCCTCATTATTGATACCTTCACTTACAGTCCATCCTGTACACGTCACGACTAATAGTCCTAAATATTGCTAATAGACCTAAAATATTGCTTTTGCTTTTTATGTTAATTACCTGATCATTAATGCTTGATGGTTCACCAGTCTTTAGAGTTTAAACTTCTCGGCCTGGTAGAAAACATCCTTCCAGTTTTGACCATCTGTTTCACCAGTTTAGTCTACTCACTAATCCTCCCAAGCATGGCATGGGCTACATGTTGCCATCAGGAAGGGACAGTGCAGTTTTCTTTTAAGTTTTAGTTGTTTAAGACTCTGTCTTGATGTTTTTTCATAATTCAGTTTAGGTAAGAATCACCTGGTTACATCCCTAAGCTCCATCCACAGAGGTTCCGAGTTAGTAGGTCTATTGGTGGCACCTGAGAATCCACAACTTAGCAGTGGCTTCTGATGAAGATGATACATATAGCACAATGAGAAATATTGCTCTACTTATTAAAACCCTACTTATCCTCCAAAGATGTATGTTCTATTTTTTAATATGAAGTATTTGGGATTACTCTAGTCAAGAGAGATCGCTGTTGTACTGTGAAGTCACACAGTATTTCTCTGTAACATTCATTCATTCATTCATTCAGCTTTCAAAGAGGACTACTAACCTTTTTGGAAGAGCTATTCCATCTCTTCTATCCCCTTAACCTACTTTATTTTCCTCCATAGCATTTATTCCTGCTTGATATTACAGTATATCTATTAAATTTGTAAATCAAAAAGGGTCTGAGACAGATCTCAATCAACTTGGTGGTTTATTTTGCCAACGTTCTGGACGTGCCTAAGTAAAATCTGTAGCCCAGTGCTTTCTCCAAAGGGGGTTTGAGAACTTCATTATTGAAAGGGGAGAGTGGGCAGGAGGGAAAAGAGGAGTAGTCCATTATGCATTTATCTCACTCTTAGTAAATCTGCATTTTACATAAGATAAAGTAAACATAAGGAAGAGGAAGTCAAATGTGCATTTTTCTTAGGGTGCATGGAGGGATGATTGCCAGTCTTGTTTTTGTGTCACACCTGTGAAGACAAGTTGTTAATTTGTACTGTCAGGTTGATATTCAATATAACTCTGCTTTAGGGTAAAGATTTTGGGGCCCACGGGAATTTCCTTGTGAGCAATTTGTAAAGGAGGCCATCTGGGAGATATGTGGCCTTCTATTGTTGCAGCTATCTGTTTACGAACAAAAGAAAGGCAGTTTTTGCGTGAGTCATCTCCCAAGCTTAACTTTTCCCTTTGGCATAGTGAGTTTTTCTTTTCTTTTCATAGTTTCTTTTCTTATTACCTCTTTTCCCTACATGAAAATAAACTTAATGAAGGTAGAGGCATTGTGTTGTTTTCTTTCGTTGTACTATCAGAGCTTAGAAAAGCATAGTGGATGCTCAATAAATATTGTTTAACACATGAATTTGACACTCAGCACATGGGTGTTTATTGTTAATTGGCTTTTCATGAATGTTTCTGATGATGCAAAAATATAGAATGCTCTTTAGGGTAAGATCTCTCTTACACTTCTCTCTATTATACTTTGTAGCACCCAATCCATTGGTTTGCACGATAAGCACACAATGCAGATTTGTTGATATATGTTTTTCTATTGACATGAATCTGAAAATAACATGAATTGATAACTGATTTAAGTTTCATTTTTAAGTAAAAGCGTGGAAAGCAGAATAATGGCCCCTGAAAGATGTATGTGTCCTACTCCTCCGAACCTGTTAATACATTACTTTGCATGGCAAAAGGGATTTTGCATCTGTGATTCAGGTTAAGAAGCTTGTAATGGGAAGATTATTCTGGATTATCCAGGTAAATCCCATCTAATTTCATGAGTCTTTTAAAGCAGAGAACCTTTTCCAGCTGCAGAGAACCAAAGATGGTAGTGTGAGAAGTAAGTTTGATGTTGCTGGTTTTGAAAGTGCAGGAGGAGGGCCATGAACCAAGGAATGTAGATGGCTTCTAGAAGCCAGAGAAGGCAAGAAAATGGATTCTTTCCTATAGCCTTCAGGAAGGAATGCACCCCTGATGATGCCTTGATTTTAGCCCAATGAGTTGTGTTTATGACCTACAGAGATGTATAATACATTGTGCTATTTTAAGTCACTGGCTTTGTGATATGTTTTGGTAGCAATAGAAAACAGGTATAAACAATAACAACAGCAAAAAAAGTCTTTCAACCTTATTCTTCTGTCCATATGAGAAATGAAGCAGATTCCTGAAGGGCTGGGGGCATTTTCCATATATATTCAATTATAAGATAATTTTGAATGTAAGAAATGTTTCTACTTTCTTAAGGAGAATGTTTTTCAAGAGTATATGGCTGACCTGAATATAGAAAATCGTGTAAATGGCAATTAAATAAGATGATGTCTCCCTATTTATTTTGCAATATTGATTAAATTAATTACAAATATATATTTACAAAATTCATGAATGTTTCTGATGATCCAACAATACAGTATGCCCTTTGAGGTAAGTTGCCTTTCACACTTCTCTCTATTATCCTTTATAGCACCCAATTCATTGGTTTGCACAATAAACACACAATGCAGATTTAGGTATAATATAATGTTATATTATATCATTAGCATGTTTTATAAAACAATTTTATTCACATTTTACGTTGAATTTAACATCTGTTGTTATCATCACTGAAGATTTGTTTCTGGAGAGATCTGACAGTTTTCTAGAACACAACATAATCACTTCTATCTAGGATATTTTAAAGAAAGCACTTTTTGAATCTGCATATGATGCTATCACTCAAAATTTTATCCCAAGTTACAAGTATATATCTGTTATTCATGATAAAATCCCTAATAAAACCACTTATATATTTGTTTCTAAAGTAGTCTTGAAAAGGCTTGTTTATACTTGGTATCCAAAATCCGTAATTGTGAGGTCATCTCCTCTCTTCACAGATGATAATTTAAAAATTAGTGTTGATTTTTTTTTTTTTTTTTTGAGACGGAGTCTCACTCTGTAGCCCAGGCTGGAGTGCAGTGGCCGGATCTCAGCTCACTGCAAGCTCCGCCTCCCGGGTTCACGCCATTCTCCGGCCTCAGCCTCCCGAGTAGCTGGGACTACAGGCGCCCGCCACCTCGCCCGGCTATTTTTTTGTATTTCTTAGTAGAGACGGGGTTTCACCGTGTTAGCCAGGATGGTCTCGATCTCCTGACCTCGTGATCCGCCCATCTCGGCCTCCCAAAGTGCTGGGATTACAGGCTTGAGCCACCGCGCCCGGCCTAGTGTTGATTTTTTTGTCTTCCTTTTTTTCTTATAAATTCTGGCTGATAATTTCTATTAACATACAAAACTAACATTGATTAAGGTCATTTCAGATTTATGTATTTTTTCCAAGTAGTTGTTCAAAATAAAGTAATTAAAGAAAATGTGGCACATATACACCATGGAATACTATGCAGCCATAAAAAAGGATGAGTTCATGTCCTTGAACATGACATGGGTTGTTCAAGCAGGGACATGGATGAAGCTGGAAACTATCATTCTCAGCAAACTAACACAAGAACAGAAAACCAAACACTGCATGTTCTCACTCATGAGTGGGAGTTGAACAATGAGAACACATGGACACAGGAAGTGGAACATCACACGCTGGGGCCTATCAGGGGGTGGGGGGCGAGGGGAAATATACCTAATGTAGATGATGGGTTGATGGGTGCAGCAAACCACCATGGCACATGTGTACCTACGTAACAAACCTGCACGTTCTGCACATGTACCCCAGAACTTAAAGTATAATAATAATAACAAAAAGAAAGTAATTAAGAAAGGTTCTCTACTATGAGAAAAACTTCATGTTTCATTTTCTTTATGAGACAAAACATTGGGCTAAAATTTCAGCTTATATTCAGAAAGATGAATGCTTTTATTCCACTTACTTTGTTTCCTTTCTTTTTCATACGCGTGAAAGTTCACAGGAGACATCCTATTTGTAATCCATTATTGCTCAATACTATCTTATGTATTCCTTTCAATGTACATGTATCCTGACAATATCATATTCAATGGTATATATTATTTTTTTCCAGTCCCCTATTGATTAACCTTTAAATTGATTCTAATTTTCAACAATGACACATGATGATGCAATAATCATTACTTTGCATAGATTTTTACATAGCTGTGTATTTATTTTTAAAGTTTATTTTATTTTAATTAATTAATTAATTTATATTTTTACTTATTTTATATTGTTAAAAATCAGATTTCCATGTTTCAGCAGCAAGTCATTAGTTGAATGAGAATCCATGTAAGTCATCATGTATATATATGGTTGTATATTTCTGAAGGATAAATTCTTAGAGGTAGAACTGCCATGTGAGAAGAAACGACCATTCCAAATGTAAAAACTATTGCTAAAATGACCTACAAATATATAAATAAATATATGTTGCCATTTGATATGGTTTGCCTGTGTCCCCACTCAAAATCTCATCTTCAGTTGTAATCCCCATAACCCACACATGTCAAGGGTGCAGGCAGGTGGAGGTAATGGGATCATGGGGGCTGTTTCCCACATGCTGTTCTCATGATAATGAGAGTCTCATGAGATCTATTGGTTTTATAAGCATA
Organism: Theropithecus gelada; assembly: GCF_003255815.1. Lineage (NCBI taxonomy): Eukaryota > Metazoa > Chordata > Mammalia > Primates > Cercopithecidae > Theropithecus > Theropithecus gelada. Next base: position 111,928,050 of record NC_037689.1, on the reverse strand, counting down.
TAGCATTTCCTCTGCTTGCACTCACTTCATCCTGCTGCCTCCTTTGCCTTCCACCATAATTGTAAGTTTAATTGTAAGTTTCCTGAGGCCTCCCCAGCAATGTGGAGCCTCTTTTCTTTATGAATTACCCAGTTTTGGATATTTTTTCAAAGCAGTGTGAGAATGGACTAATACACCATGCATAGTGCCATGAAAATGTGCTTCTTATATCTCTGATGGAACAGAGTGTAACTGACCTGCAGCCCAATCGTACCACTTAGAAATCCATCACTGCACTTGTGCTGTGCACAGACCTCTTTTCCTAAGGGTTGCTTCTAGTCAGTAAACAATTGAACACAGCAGAGATTTTAAGACAGGTCCATTCCTAAGACATGCAGGGCTGCTCTGATGGGAGATTTTGGCTCAAGGACTCTCCAACGACCTTTCAGAAGTCTCTTAAACCACAGTGCAGTGTAGAATGCTTTCTCTCCCAACCTTTATTTAATTCTTCCTTCTTTACCCTTCTCTTTCATCCAGAGCCAGTCCTGCATTGTGGTTTGGCAGTTCTCCCAGATTCCTTCAGCTCTTTCCCCATTTTCTATCACAGGTATTTCTCTCAATAAATTTCTTATATGAATAATCGTATCTTGGTCTCTGATTCTTGGAGGACCTTGGCTAACAGTGTATAAAAATATCTATATAATTACATCATCAAATTTTAATATTTTTCATTTTGGTTGAAGTTAATATTTCATTTAAATAATTGTGTATGGTTAATTACATAGTTTAGCATCTTTTGCATACTTATTAGCCATATGTGTTTTATTTTCTGAAGATTTTGTGTTCATGAAATTTACTGCTTTTTTTCTTTAAAACCTTCTTGTTGGTATTTTTGTCTTTTTTTTTTTGAAGTACAGTCTTGGTCTGTTGCCCAGGATGGAGTGCAGTGACATGATCTTGGCTGACTGCAACCTCCATCTCCCGAGTTCAAGTGATTCTCTTGCCTTCACCTCCTGAGAAGCTGCGATTACAGACACATGCCACCATGCCCAGCTAACTTTTGTGTTTTTAGTAGAGACGGGGTTTCAACCTGTTGGCCAGGCTGGTCTCCAACTCCTGACCTCAGGTGATCCGCCCACCCTGGCCTCCCAAAGTGCTGGGATTACAGGCGTGAGCCACCCCGTCCCCCTACCCCGGCTCCCGACCCACCCCCTGACCTAACCCTGCTGGAGCCTGCTTGCTGTTTTTTTATTGATTTGCAGAATCATTTATCAACATTGAAAGTAATACTATAGCTAATATTAATTAAGGATTTACTATGGGCAAATCATTGTAACAAGTCTTTAATGTAAATTATGAACCTCCAAAAATCCTGTGAGGTAAATACTATTATTTTGCTAATTTTACAAATGTGGCAATAAGGAGAAAGAGGATGCATAACTGCACTAAGGTCATATTTGGCTTATGTGGCAAAGTTAGGATACGTACCTATCTTTTCTGACTTAATTCAAGACCAATGTTCTACACTACAATTCCACTACACTATACTTCTCCTACTAGACCAAAATCTTTTGTGCTTCCCCTATATTGCAAAATATTTTCTTGCTTCTTATTTGTTTAGCTTTGTTTACAGTGTCTTTTACCAAACGTGAATTTTTATAAACTATGTAATCAAATCTGATATTAGTGTTTTCATAAAAATTCCTATGATTTGTTTCATGATTAACAAAGCCTTCATCACTAAATGGTGATCAAATATTGTTTCATATTTTCATAGAATACTTTCAGTGTTTTATTTGTTATGTTTAAGTCTTTAATCCATAAAGATTTGGGGAAAAACTGCATCTCTATCTCTAGCCTTTATCTTACACAAACACACACACACACACCCTTCTACAGTTGTATAAAACCAGGACTTAAAAATAAAAGTAATTCACCCATGTTGTGGTGAGGATTACATGGCTGTAAGCATTTGTCAAAGTTTATAGAACTGCATACCAAAAAGAATGTCTTATTGTACATACATTTTAAAAAACAAATTTAAATAGTATAAGAAATAATTTGAGAATAACACAGTAAACATCATGTTAGCGAAAACTATATTAGAAAGAATAGAGCAGTTAAATTAATTATAAAACCAATTAGCTAATTACAGTTAACACTTCACAAACTCTGGAGATGTGAATTGAAATTCTACCATTAATCCTTTCTTAGTAGAGTCACTAATCTTTTACTAAAGAGGGGAAGGTCATTGTTTCAGGGTGTTTCTTCTAAGTCTTGATCTTTCTCATTTGTTGATCAGAGCAACTAAGCTGACCATTTTTTTTCTGCGTATCCCTTTCAACTGTGTTATAGAGATTTACCACTGTGTTGTATTAGCAGCCTCTATATCTACCTTTCATTATTACTACCAGTGCCGACTGCTGCTTCTGCAGTCTTTTATAATCTCCTTTTAATACTTAAGTATCTTTTCCTTCTACTCATGCTAATACTAATTCTTGCCCTATTGCTGATTCAAAACCCTTTTCTCCTTATTCGTTCAGACTGCCTTCTCTCAATATTATATGCCCAGGCTGTTTTTATCTCCATTCCATTTATTCATAATTCTAAAATGTGGTACAGCTAATCTTTGAAGCCAGATATACATTAAAATAGAAAAATCTGGAGTGTATCTGTCATATATCCGACTAGGATTGCAATGAAAGGGAACCAGTAAATATACTCACAGCAACATGGATGAATCTCAAGCATATTATGTTAGGCAAAAGAAGCTAGACACAAGAATATGCCCTCTACTGTTTCCTTTACATGATGTTCTAGAAGAAGCAACACTAACCAAGTAAGAAAATGTTCTGAGAAAAGACAGAGATGTCTCACCACAATAGTAACATTAAGGTAATTCATGCCTTTCTTAGTCTGACATTCAAAGCATTCTGCAATTTTCTTGAGGGTACGGTTTATATTGTAGGAATCACTGGCTTCCAAGTTCTTGACACATAGTAAACATGCAATAATTATTATTTTTATTAACAAATAATTAAGGCTTATTAGAATCTCACCCCTACCATTCTTCTAGCCTTATTTCTCACGATCCACAAGAAAAATAAAAATGACTTCCAGTTATATTGTCATGCTCAACCTCCCACAAATATCCTTTAAGTTTTTAAGTGTTTTCTTGCTCACAACATTTCTTCTTCCAATGCTGTACATTCACCTATCCTTAATTTTGCTCATAGCAATCATACTAAGCATTTAAAGCCCATCTCAAATAGCACCACATCCCAATGCAGAGTATCTTAATTATCTAAACAAAACCAATATCTACCTCCCCCACAATCACCTAGCTACTCATTTTTATGTGTCTTATGGTATTGAGTACATGCTATTTGAAATTCAATTACCTGTGAGCCACATTCTATATCATAAACATAGATGGCAGGACTTAGAGCTTATTTATTTCACAACTCTATCAGTACACAAAGCCTTACACAATGTCTTGTCAGTTAAAGCTAGTAAATATTTGCTGATTTATTTCAAAGTTTTGTTGATTATTAGTATGGGCCGGGTATCATGCAAGACACTGCAAATATATTATGGAATAAAACACGAAAATACCCCAGTTCTCTCTTTTTTTTTTTGGTTTCTTTTTTTTTTTTAATGAGAGAAAAGCAATAATACAGAGAATAAAAGTCAAACAGTGCTTATTCTTTATGATCCTTGTCAACTATGAATACAAAACACAAGTTAATGTCTTAATAAGTTATCTTATAACTGTCTAGACACTTGTTTTGGATACCACCTAGTACACTTTTTGGGAGTTGAATGGCAGTACAATATAGTAGTTGAAGCATGAATTCAGGAGACAGGTTGCCTTGGGTTCAAATCCCAGTTCCATTACTTAATTGCTTATCTCTCTTTGTCTTTGTTTTCGTATCTACAACATGAGAATAATGGTAGCAGCTTCTTCATAAGATTGTATGATTATTAAATTAGTTGAGTATGCAAAGCACTTAGAACAATGTCTGGCACATAGAGAGTTTCATATACTGGTTAACTAATACAGTTGACCCTTGACTAATGCAGGGGTTAGGGACACCAAACTCCATGCAGTAGAAAATTTGTGTGCAACTTTTGACTTCCCTAAATCTTTTTTTTAATTTATTTTTTATTTTTTTATTATACTTTAAGTTCTAGGGTACATGTGCATAACGTGCAGGTTTGTTACATATGTTTACTTGTGCCATGTTGGTGTGCTGCACCCATCAACTCGTCAGCACCCATCTACTCATCATTTACATCAGGTATAACTCCCAATGCAATCCCTCCCCCCTCCCCCCTCCCCATGGTAGGCCCCGGTGTGTGATGTTCCCCTTCCCGAGTCCAAGTGATCTCATTGTTCAGTTCCCACCTATGAATGAGAACATGCGGTGTTTGGTTTTCTGTTCTTGTGATAGTTTGCTAAGAATGATGGTTTCCAGCTGCATCCATGTCCCTACAAAGGACACAAACTCATCCTTTTTTATGGCTGCATAGTATTCCATGGTGTATATGTGCCACATTTTTTTAATCCAGTCTGTCACTGATGGACATTTGGGTTGATTCCAAGTCTTTGCTATTGTGAATAGTGCCGCAATAAACATACGTGTGCATGTGTCTTTATAGCAGCATGATTTATAATCCTTTGGGTATATCCCCAGTAATGGGATGGCTGGGTCATATGGTACATCTAGTTCTAGATCCTTGAGGAATCGCCATACTGTTTTCCATAATGGTTGAACTAGTTTACAATCCCACCAACAGTGTAAAAGTGTTCCTATTTCTCCACATCCTCTCCAGCACCTGTTGTTTCCTGACTTTTGAATGATCGCCATTCTAACTGGTGTGAGATGGTATCTCATTGTGGTTTTGATTTGNTTTCACAATATTGATTCTTCCTATCCATGAGCATGGTATGTTCTTCCATTTGTTTGTGTCCTCTACCCCAGTTCTCTTAAACTTATAGTCTAGTGTGAGGAGACAGAAGATATAATAAATACGTCAAAAACGTTATAATAAATAAATCAGATAGTATGTTAGAAAGCTATACATGTCAATTAATTAATTAATTAATTAATTTTAGAGACAGGGTCTTGCTCTGTTTCCCAGGCTGGAATGCAGTGGTGCTATCATAGCTCACTGCAGCCTCAACCTCCTGGGCTTAAGCCATCCTCCTGCATCAACCTCCCCAGTAGTGGGGACTACAGGTGTGAGTCACTATGCCCTGCTAATTTTCTTATTTTTTGTGGAGATGGAGTCTTGGTATGTAGCCCAGGCTGGCCTCAAGGTTCTGGCATCAAGTGACCTTCCCACCTCGACATCCCAAAGTGTTGGGATTACAGGTGTGAGCCACCACACCTGGCCTATACATGTTATTTTTAAAAGTGTGAGTAGGATAATGATGATCAGAAATGCCAGGGACACTGGTTAATTACATTTTAAATCTGTAGAGGGTGTCAGTGAAAAATGGTAAAGTAAGAACCTTTGAAAATTCTATTAGCTATGAAAGCAATGAAAATCTGTCAATAATGGTCAGAAAAAACTTTAGGAACTCTGGAAATTGACCATATATTTGCAGCAAATCTGAGAATTGTTTGTTCAAGAAATATAGATGAATATTGCTAAGAACAGCAAGCTTTGTGGCCTTTAACTTGTACTAGTCCCATGTCCCCCAAGCTCCATGGTAGCCTTGAAAACCAACAACTCACATCATGATGAAAAGCCTGGTTGGTACAGGAGGGACAAAATAGGGTTGGAGATCTTTTAAAATCCCACCTATTTCTGGAGAATTGTCATTACTTGAATGTACGAGTTTGCTAGGGCTGCCATAACAAAACACTGTAGAACGGATAGATTAAACAACATACATTTATTTTCTCACAGTTCTGGAGGCTAGAAATTCAAGAACAGGAATATATACTTCTGAGGCCTCTCTTCTATACTTGCAGATGACTTCCCTCTTGCTGCCTCTTCACATAATCTTTTCTCTGTGCACTCACATCCCTGCTGTCTCTTTGTGAATCCAAATTTACTCTTAATATAAAAAACACTACTCAGACTGTAGTAGAGCCTACCATAATGGCCTCATTGTAACTTAGTTGCCTCTTTAAAGGCTTATCTCCAAATACAGTCACATTCTAGGTATTGGGGGTTAAGGCTTTATTTGTGAATTTTTTTGGGACACAATTCAGACCATAATATCCTGCCTGAAGGTGCCTAGGAAGACTTGCCAACAAGATTGTCTTTATTTGACCTGACTAGGAGCTTACCTAGTATGAACAGGCTTTTTCTTGGGAACATTTATTAAAATCAGTGAGAAGCAATTGTTGAAACGGGCTGCCCGAGATAGAAGGTAACAGGTGGGGCAAAGAATAAACTAATCAAAAATCACAAAACAAAATCAATTAATCTAATGCACCACAAAAAAAAGACAAAACCACATGATCATTTCAATTGAAACAGAAAAAGCATATGATAAAATTCAACACCGTTTCATGATTAAAAAAAAAAAACCTCATAAAATTAGGAACAAAGGGAGGAATCCTCACGCCTATAATCCCAGCACTTTGGGAAGCTGAGGCAGGTGGATCATGAGGTCAGGGGTTCTAGACCAGCTTGACCAACATGGTGAAACTCCATCTCTATTAAAATATAAAAAGTAGCCAGGAGTGGTGGCGCACACCTGTAGTCCCAGCTACTTGGAAGACTGAGGCAGAAGAATTGCTTGAATTCAGGAGGCAGAAGTTGCAGTGAGCCAAGAGTGAGATGCGGTCTCAAGGAAAAAAAAAAAAAAAAAAGAATCCTCAACATGATAAAGGGTATTTATGAACAATTTCACCTGACATCATACTCTATTGTGAAAGACTGAAAAATTTCCCATGAATATTAGAAATGAGACAAGGATGTCCAACCTCACCACTATTATTTAACGGGGTACTGGAGGATCTAGCACGGCAAACAGGCAATAAAAAAACTGCATCTATATTGGAGGGGGAGAAGTAAAACTATTAGACCTATTCAACTTAATAAACAAGTTCAGGAAAGCTGTAGGATACAAATTTATATTAAAAATAAGTTGTATTTCTATATACTAGAGACAAAATCTAAAGAGGAAATCAAGAAAATTTAACTTACAACAGCATCAAAAGGAATACAATATTTAGGAGTAAATTTTATAAATGAAGTACAAAACATATACACTCAAAACTACCAAATATTTTTCAATAAAATCAAAGACTTAAATAAGTGGAAAGACATTTCATATTCATGTATCAGAAAACTTAGTTTATTTACATAGCAATACTCCCCAAAGTGATCTACAGGTTCAGTGTGATCCTTGCTAGAATCCTAGCAGCTCACTTTTTTATAGAAATTGGCAAGCTGATCCTAAAATTTATATGAGAACTTGAGGAACCTCAAATAACCAAAAACTCCTAAAAAAGAACCCAGTTGTCAGACTTACACTTCCCAATTTCAAGGTTTACTGCAAAGCAACTATAGTCAGGACACTATGGTACTAGCATTAAGGATAGACATATAGATTAACTGAATTTAATTTACAGTCCCTAGGTAAATGCGTGTCAACTGATTTTCTTTTCCTTTTTCTTTTATTTATTTATTTATTTATTTATTTTTTGAGACAGAGTCTGGCTCTGTGACCCAGGCTGGAGTGCAGTAGCACAATCTTGGCTCGCTGCAACCTCCACCTCCTGGGTTCAAGCGATTCTCATGCCTCAGCCTCCAGAGTAGCTGGGACTACAGGCGCTCGCCACCATGCCTAGCTGATTATTTATTTATTTATTTATTTTTGTATTTTTAGTAGAGATGGGGTTTCACCATGTTGGCCAGGCTGGTCTCGAACTCTTGACTTCAAATGATCTGCCTGCCTCTGTCTCCCAAAGTGCTAGGATTACAGGCATGAGCCACCACACCCAGCCTTCAACTGATTTTCAACTGATTTTTTAGCAAGTTGCCAAGACCATTCAGTTGGGGGAATAGTCTCTTCAACAAATAGTGATGGAGCAACTAGATACACACATGCCAAAAGTACTTGGACACCTACCTCACACCATACACCAAATTTAACTCAAAATGAATCAAAGACCTAAATGAAAGAGCTAAAGTGATAAAATTCTTAGAAGAAAACAGGCATAAACTACGTGAACTTAGGTTAGGTGGTTCCTTATTAGATATGACACCAAAAGCACAAGCAATCACATAAATAAATTTAATTAAAAATTTAAAACTTTTATTTTTCAAAGAATCCAATCCAAAAAAAGTAAAAAGATAACCCACAGAAAAGGAGAAAACATTTGCAAATCATATACCCCTTAAAGGTGTAGTATACAGAATATGTAAAGAACACCATAAACTCAACAAAAATAGACAAAAACCAATTTAAAGAGGAGCAAAATAATAATAATACAGATGAGCAAAAGGATGGGATAGACATTTATCCGAAGAATATATACAAATGGCCAGTAAACACACGAAAATATGTTTAACATCATTAATCATTAGGGAAATGCTTATCAGAACCATGAAGAGACATTGCATCACACTCACTAGGACAGTTTTAATGAAAAAGACAGACAATTACAAGTAGCTTAGAGAATGTAGTGCCATTGGGACCCTCATACACTTATGGTGGGGATGTAAAATAGTGCAGCTGCTTTGGTAATGTGTCTGGCAATTCCTGAAACAAGTTTAAACACAGACTTAACTTATGACCCAATAATTCCCCTCCTATGCATACTTCCAAGAAAAATTAAACATATGTCCATGCAGAAACATGCATAGAGATGGGCACAACGGCATTATTCATAATAACCAAAAGGTTGAAGGAACCAAATTGTCCATCAAGTGATGGATAATAAACAAAACGTGTTGTATCTTTTTAGTAGAATATTATTCAGCTACAAAAATAGATGCATTTCTGCTACATGCTGCAACATGAAAACATTATAGCCAGACACAGTAGTCTATGTATCATATGATTTCATATGAAGTGTCCAGAATAGACAAATCAATAGAGACAGAAAGTGGATTAGTGACTTCCTAGAAATGAGGAGAGGGAGGATTCTGGATTGACTCCTAATGGATACAGGGTTTCTTTTCAAGGTGATGAAAGTTTTCCTTAATTAGATAGTGGTTGTCTAACTTTGCAAATATGATAAAATCCACTTTATAGTATACCATAAAGGGGTACATTTTTTTGTTATGTGACTTGTACCTCATTAAAAAATTAAATAGGATGGACAGAGTAAACCTCTTTGATAAAGTGGGATGTTAGCAAATATTGAAGAAAGTAAGGAGGGACCCATTTAGAGGGAGCGCTGATCAAAAGCCCTGAGTTGGGAGTATGCATAGAATATTCAAGAAATAGTTTGAAAGCCAGTGTGGATGGAATAGAATTCATAAGAAGAGTAGAAAAAAAATATTAGAAAGGTTGATGGGGTCAAGTTTTGGATATTCTTCTAGGCTTTGTATGAACTTTGTGTTTTATTTTGAATGAAATAGGGAACCCTTGAAGGTTACATAAAGAACAATAACGTATTAAGACTAATACTTAATTTGGTGAGTCTGTGAATGAAAATTTTTAGTATGAATTATTATTTACAGAGTAAAATTTCCAAATTGTAAGTGAATAGTTTGATGTGTTTTGACAAATGCTGACATCTCTATAACTCACACCTATCAAGACCAAGACCATTTCCAACATGCCAGTAAGTCCTCTCATTCCCTTTCCCAATCAATCCCTCCACACATTTAATGTTGCCTATTCTAGAACTTCATGGGAATGGAACATTATGGTATAAAATGTTTATGTGTGACTTCTTTTGTGCAATGTAAAGTTTTTGAGATTTGTACATATTTTATGTATATTTTTAGATAATCCCTTTTTATTGTTCAGTAGTATTGCATTGCATGAATATGTCACAATTTGGTTATTTTCTTCAAATGGAAATTCAGGTTCTTTCTATTTTTTTTGGCTATTGTGAATAAACTTACTATGAACATTCATGCACACTTCTTTGTGTGAACATGTGTTTTCATTTTTCTTGGGTAAATACTTAGAAGTTGAATTGTTCTGATTCTGTAACCCCTGCCTATGGGCCCAAGGAGCTGCCTTCAGAGGCATTCTTTCTTCACTGTTCTGTCACTGTACCTTTCAGGCCAAGCTGTGTGTGTTGCTGCTGATTCTAAAAACTTTGTGGGTGTTCTGTATATGTTACAGATATTCACACCATTAAACAAGAGAATCCCTCTCATACCTTTCCCAGATAATTTCATCCCTAGTTTGCTGAGATTGTTGAGTAGATTCATGTGTCATAAGCTTCAGCTCTACAAAGAGCCCTCTGTGTGAGAGAATACTTCAGACTTAAGATTTCTTCAAGGCATTAACCAGTGGTTATCTAGCCACATCCTTGGCTTTCTCTTCAGAGCATCCTTTATTAACTGTGAATCTTGTAATTTTAGCAAGTCTTGCAATCTGAATAGGCTAAGATTTTTCCAAATCAAGTTCTGGTTTTTGTTGCTATTGTTAACAGTTCTTCCCTCAATTTATCTATTTCCTCTCACTTTTTACTACAAGCAGCAAGAAAAATCCAGGATGTACCTTTAATATTTTGCTTGGAAATCTCAGCTAAACATCTGAGTTCATCACTTACAAGTTCTGCTTTGCACACAACTATAAGACACAATTCAGCTAAGTTTTATGTCAGTATATAATGAAGGTCATCCTTCCTCTGGTTTCAATAATATGGTTCTCATTTCCTTCTGTGTCCTCACTGTAAGTGCCTTTAATGTTCACATTTCTACCAGCATTCTGTTTATGATGACATGCAGAATATGTATTCTCTAATATGATACAGATTTCCTCTACTATTTTTCTCACTTCCTCTTGAGTCCTCACTGGCAGCATCTTTAACATCCTCATTTCTATCAACAGTCTGCTCAAGGCATGTACATTTTTTCTATCATGTTATTAACAGTTTTCCAGCCTCTGCCCATTAGTCAATACCAGAGTCAATTTCACATTTTTAACATTTGCTACAGCAGCATCTCATTTCCTAGTACCAAAATCTCTTATTAATTTCCTATGACATTTGTAACAGATTACCATAAACTGGGTGGATGATATGGTTTGGATTTGTGTCCTCACCCAAAGCTTACGTGGAGTTGTAATTCTTAATGTTGGAGGAGGGGTCTAGTGGGAGGTGATTGGATCATGGGATGGACTTCCCCCTTTCTGTTCTCATGATAGTGACTGAGTTCTCACGAAATCTGGTTGTTTAAAACTGTGTGGCACTTCTCCCTTCGCTCTTCTCTCTCCTCCTCCGCCAGGTGAAAATGTGCCTACTTCCCCTTCACTTTCTACCATGATTGGAAGTTCCCTGAGGCCTCCCCAGCCATGGTTCCTGTACAGCCTGCAGAACTGTGAGTCAATTAAACCCCTTCTCTTCATAAATTACCTAGTCTCACGTAGTGCCTTATAGCAATGCAAGAACGGACTAATACAGTGGATCATTTAAGAATAAACACAAATTTATCCTCTCACAGTTATGGAAGCCAGAAGTCCAAAATCCAAAATCAAGGTGTCAGCAGAGCCATGCTCTCTCTGGAAAAAATCTATTCCTTGTCTCTTCCAGCTTCTGGTGGCTCACAGTATTCCTTTGCTTGTGGACATATTACTACAATCTCTGCCTCAATCTTTACATCACCTTCTCTTTTACATGAACAGAGTCTTACTCTACATCTATATTATAAGGATACTTGTATTGACATTCAGGTCCCACCTCATCAATCTGGGATAATTGCCTCATCTCAAGATTCTTAATCATATCTACAAAGACCCATGCTTCAAATAACATTTACATGTTTCAGGAATTAGGAGCCTGATTTCTTGGAGACCACCATTTATCCCACTACACACTAAAAGAATCAGCTTTAATTAAAGATAAATTATAAAGCAAACTCTTGGATCTATAATCACACTCTGTTGTAAATACCTGTCTCTACACTGATAAGCTGAAAGATACAAATTATTGATAACACAAGGATATACATTTAAAAATCACTTACTGACCACTGAAATTGAGAAAAAATTAAAATAAAATTGAACACATCTTTTCTGTGTTCTTTATTTTATGTAACAAGTTTCTCTTGACTGCTTTAGCATTCAATATAACTCTCTTGCTGTCAAGCTTGTTTTGCTACAGTTCTTGTCTATCTATACAAAATGTAAATACCTACGTTTTCATGAAAATAAGACTAGTAAAAGATGTTTTAGGTAATTTTGAAATGCTATAAAATAGAAGTAAAATAGTAGAAAATAGTAACAGTTTATAAATTGTGCCTATTCATTATTTTACATATATAATTTCAGTCTGGTTCTTTTTCATTTCTTCTTTTCCAGTTTCAATTGATATTTTGTTGTTGCATCATATTCTAGAAAAGTTCAATGTAACTTACGATTTTTGAAATAGTTGTTAAAATTGCTATCTCTCCCTGCTATCTGTAGCTGTTCATATAAAGCTTGAATTAAATAAAAAAGAGCTTATGACAGTTTCTAGACCTGAATTTAAAGAGGAGACTTTGTTAAATTTTGATACATACAAATTCAGAATTCAGGGATCTTGTGCTAGTGCCAGGATACTTACTAGCAGTGTCTCAGGTCATTGCCATCATCTTACTACTCTGAATAACAGACATCAGAGCTTTACTCAAGGTCTATTTGATAGAAAGGTATCATCAGTCAGGAACAGGAGAGCTATAAAAATTGCAGAGCAGAGAAGGAAAGTGTTGTGCAGGGCAGGAAATGACTGTTCAGGGCAGGGTAGGGCACATTAGAAAATGTAGGGGTAGGTTCAAGCCCAACAGAGTAAGAAGGGTTTGAAAAAGTCCAGAAGGGATTGAATAGTACCTTTTGGTAAAGGAGGATAAGGCAGGGCATGGCAGAGATACCCAGAGCAAGGAAGAACTGAACAAGACAAGGCCGGGCAAAACAGGGCATGGTCTGACATGGTATGTCAGGGTGTGCTAGGACAAGGAAGCTGGGGCATGGCAGAGAACTGGTCACGAGAAAGTTGAAAAGTAAAATCTGTACAGTGTTGGAAGGGGTGGAGAAGAATGAATCCATTATAAATGTAAGTGTAAAGTGATTTAGGGCAGGGCACTCTTGTAGAGGCTATATACAACAGAAAAAGCTGAGTAAGTGATGGCTAGGGTAACATGAGGTGAGGCAGGAAAGGGCAATGAATATGTTGAGTCTGTAAGGCAACCTTGAGTCTGTGATGATACTAAGAATGTTTCCATTAATTAATAAGAATTATATGGAATATAGTTGTGATTGACATGAGTTTTCAATATTGGTGGCATATAGTAAGCAGGTCTAAATACCCATCATAGAATTTTTTTTTTTTTGAGACAGAGTCTCGCTCTGTCACCCAGGCTAGAGTGCAATGGCATGATCTCGGCTCATTGCAACCTCCGCCTCCTGGGTTCAAGAGATTCGCCCTCCTCAGCCTCCCGAGTAGCTGGGATTATATGCACCCACCATCATGCCTGGCTAACTTTTGTATTTTTGTAGAGACAGAGTTTCACCATGTTGGCCAGGCTGGTCTTGAACTCCTGACCTCAGCTGATCCACCTGCCTCGGCTTCCCAAAGTGCTGGGATTGCAGGCTTGAGCCACCATGCCCGGCCCCAATCATAGAATTTTGTTCTGTTATTGATCCTTAAGTCTATAAAATGTGTTTTAAGAGTATACTGTAAATAAATGTCTATTATCACTACTAATTTTTGTATCTTGATAATTTAATAGTGTTTCTCATTCTGATTGTTCTTAAGAATCATCTGTGGAATTTGTGAAAATATATATTTTAAGGTTCTACCTGTAATACTGTATCTGCTGGGATTGTTGCTATATTATTCTCACCAGCTTTCTGCAGTTAGAAAAAATGAAAACCCATATTGTTGTACAATAGTTGATGAGGAGCCATTAATATCACATTTGTCGTTAGCTATATCTGTTCGAAAGAGAAGAATGTTCACAGTGTTCTGCCTTGGAATAGAGGGTAGGAGAATGGGACTATATTTAGTAGGTGCCACTCCCTCCTTCCAGTTAGCATATATCTTTTCCCCTTTTGAATGTGCTGAGCAGTTGAGTGTAAAACTTAGTATAAACCATACAAGTAGGCTACTACGTTAATTAAAGACTTAGTCATCTCTTCCCTGGAACTATTGCAACAGCATCCTATGTGATATCTCAGCATCTTATACCCCTCCAATCTGTTCTTCAAAGCACTACTCTGTGTAAAACCTTTAAGTAACTCCCAGCACCTGTAGAATACTCAAAACACCTTAGAGTGGAATGGAAAAGCACTCCATTCTGAGACCACTATTAATGCCACCAAAATGTATTTTACCTTTCTCACTTAAATGGTTACACACTTAGCTAAAATGTTCATTTCTTAGCCTCCCTTGCGTATAGGTGTAACCATATGACCAAATTTAGACCAATGGAACATGAGTGTAAGTAAGTGTGTAAGATCTGAGCCATTTCTACCAGAAAGACACATTGATTTCTCTGAATTTTGATGTTTATCCTTCCCGAAGGTTAGTTTGAACCTTGTGGACAAAATCGGCACAGAAGAGAATGGAGAAATAAGATGAAAATATTTTTTTAAAAAATTGTATTTGTCCAACTCACTCTGGATTTGACAGAAAAATAAATGTATATCTCATATTGTAAATATTATTGTGATATCTACTGTAATTGTGGATGTCTTTGTTAGGGTAGTGTATCCCCTACAATAACTAATGAACTATCTTCTGCTCCTCTGCTTTATAAATCTGTATCTGGTTCATGATGTGTCTGTTGAATGAAGGAATGGTAATGCACTAATATCGACTCATCAGGTTGGAGAATTCACGTGTTACTGAATATATAAAACCACAGGTTGTCTGCTATGTCTTGTTACATTACTTGCTTATTTCTAGTTTAAATTCCAATTAATGTAGATATTTTTATAAGACTTATTTTTCACAAGATATTCATTAGGGATGCAGCCTTCCATAAAAATAGACTTGGTAGCTATGACCAATGGTATCAATCTATCCTCCTTTTTTTGCTACAAGCTGCTTGATCGTACCGTTAGAATTAAATCCTCTGCATCAGTTATAAGGTCTCTAGGAGGTCCTAATTAAGATGAAAGTTAACACATTAAGCCACACTCACCCATTTATACCTTGAAAAGGATTAGTCATTTTGTCACTTTCAAATATAACAGTTGGGGTTTGTAGGCCCTAGATAATAGGAAATATGGTAGGCAGATTTGATTAGCTGGAAAGTCAGAAAAAATAGTCCAGGTCACGGAGTCCTTCTGGAGAGCATAGATCTGGCCAGGTCCCAACTTTGCCATTGTCACCAAGTGCTAACTGTCTAAAACTTACACCTAATAAATATTCACTAATTCTTGTCACTTGTATGTTCAGATGTAATGTGATTTATTATGAAGTGGTTGAAATTTTTTCTTTAAGAATAATATTTAATTTGTGGTAGCTAATTAAAACAACCATCTTCCCAAGGCTTTATCCATATAATAAGTTAGTGAAGAGAGAAATTTAAGTTGGAAAAATATGTATATGTAACTTAAAATTTTAAATAAAAGGAAAGATGAACTGGAATAACTTACTACCACCAGGAGCATCACAAGCAATTTACAAGGTTTCTTTCAGAGAGTGAGAAAGACGAACACTTTTTTATAAAACAAATGTTTCTGATTTTCATTCTGAAATTAAGAGTGAAATGGTCATATTTCACTNCACGTAAAGTGCTATTTCACTAATTCCTTCATTCAAAATATTTTTTAGACACCACCTATATGTTAGGTTCTGTTCTAGATACTGGTGTCTAGTGATAAACAGTAAATTGTCCCTTACTTCTTGGTTCATTTTAATTAGAGTGACCAACTGTCCTGGTTTAAATGGAACATAAGAGGTTTCTTGGAATGTGGGACTTTCAGTGCTAAAACCAAAAAATCTCAGTGCTAACACCTGGGATGAGGTGATTACTGTAATTCTTTTTTTAAAATTATTATTATACTTTAAGTTCTAGGGTACATGTGCACAACGTGCAGGTTTGTTACATATGTATACATGTGCCATGTTGGTGTGCTGTGCCCGTTAACTCGTCATTTACATTAGGTGTATCTCCTAATGCTATCCCTCCCCCTCCCCCCACCCCACGACAGGCCCCGGTGTGTGATGTTCCCTACCTTATGTCCAAGTGACCATGATTCTAATAGAGGAAACAGGCAATAAATGTGTACATGCAGAGAAGATCTAATAAGTATCTGCGAATTGATCAAGCAATATTAATTGATTAAAGAGAAAAGAGCTTTTACGTATTCATTAAAACCTCAATGAATGATCTTGAATCTTGCCTTGTATTTTTCATATGGAATCTGTCACATGTATTGCTGCATAAAAAATTATCCCCAAACTTAGCAGATTAAAACAGCAAACACTTATTTGTCACAGTTTCTAGCATCAGGGATCTGAGTGACTTAGCTGCATGGTTTTGGTACAGGGCATCTCATGATATTGCTGTCTCGGTAGTAGCTAGGGCTGCTGTCATCAGAAGTCGTGACTGGGTCCAAAGGGTCTTATACTCAACTTACTTGCTCACTCATGTGCTTGTTGGTAGGTCTCAATTCTTCACAGGTTGTAGGCTGGAGGCCTGGGTTACCCAACACGTGGGCCTCTATAGACTGCCATAGTGTTCTCAGCTGGCTTTTTTCAGAGCCAACAAATCAGAGAGAATCTTCGAGATGGAAGCTTTAGTCTTTTTGTAACTAATGTAAGAATGACATACCACGTTCATCACTTTTGCCATTTTTTTTTTTTTTTTTTTTTTTAGAAAGAGTCTCTCTTTGTTGCCGGTGCTGGAGTGCAATGGCACAATGTTGGCTCACTGCAACCTCCGCCTCCTGGGTTCAAGCGATTCTCCTGCCTCAGCCTCCCAAGTAGCTGGGATTACAGGCATGAGCCACCACACCCACCTATTTTTTTTTTTGTATTTTTAGTAGAGATGGGGTTTCGCCCTGTTGGCCAGGGTGGTCTCGAACTCCTGACCTGAGGGGATACTCCCGCCTCAGCCTCTTAAAGTTCTAGGATTACAGGTGTGAGCCACTGTGCCCAGCCCAGTTCTGCCATATTTTACTGGTGACACAGATCAAACATGGTCAAACATGGAAGAGGGCTGTACAAAGATGTGTATACCAGGAAATGGAGCTTATCAGGAGTCAATTTGGAGGCTGGCTACCATACCAGGTTTCTATCCCTATCTTCACATTTATTATGCTAAAGAATCCCTTTTGCAAAATACAGAGTGCCAGGGCCAATTCTCAAAAGTTTTGATGTCAGGAGTGGAACATTTTCATGATGCATTCTAGTGAAGGAAATTAAAATATTTTACCCCAAAATATATTTCTTTGACATATTTTGAAATGGCCACCACTTGGCCAGCAAACAGAAGTCGTCTTGCAAAGCTGTCTGTAGAGTTTGTGTCTGTAGAGAATCTCCATTGATGCAACCATGCCCCCTTCCCTTTCTGTGCCTTTCCCTGGTTTGAAGAGAAATTGAGAGTCTGACATCATTAAAAATCTGAAAAGAAAAATTTACCAGTTATTCTCTTTGAAGAAGGCTTCATCTACCTAACAAAGCCACCTTTGCTAGCCATGTGTCTTCCTTTCTCTCTCTCTTAACCTGTCTTGCCACCAATCCTGATTTACCAACAGTAGTTGTTTCTGGCCATGCTCTGACTCTACATATCTTACTGTGGCCTCAGGATGGCATATAAGTTTCTATAATTTATTGGGAAGTTGGGTCTTCATTCTGAAGGACTACCATATATACACATTAAATAAATTTGTATGCCTTTTCTCCTATTAATCAATCTAGGTCGTGTTGGTGATCTTTAGTGAAACTTTAGAGGGTCAAGAGCTTTGTGGCCTCCTCACTAGATATTTCTAATGTAGGCTGTGTGAAGAACACATACAAACAATACTCTTAGCATGCCCCAGAAGAGTTTCACCTCATCCTATGGGATTAAACTACCCCTTATATGAAGATGATGATGACTTCCAGATATCTATATCTGTATCTATCTATATCTGTATCTGTATCTATCTGTATTTGTGCCTGTATCTATATCTATGTTGAGCTTTAGCACAATCTCACAGAGATGTTTCACAAGTAGCTCAAACCATTTATTCTACTCCCAACTCACACCATGCTGTAGTTGCAAGTCTCCCTGAATTCCTGAACTTGATGAATAGAAATACCATTTTCTCTATAGCTCAACTGAGAACTCCTTTGTTTTGCTAAAACTCCTCATATCAACAGATTTCAAAGTCTGCTGATTCTATTTTCTTATTAGTTTTTGTATTGTCTTCTTTTCCCTTGTCAATGCCTTAATTCATGCACATATCATTTCCTCCTGGATTGTGACCAATAACCTCTTACCCAGAGTACCTGATGCTAATCCCACCCTTTTAAAATGGTATTCTGTATACCACTGCCAGTATTTTTCTTTTTCTAAAATGCTGATTGATCATTTTACTTCCTGCTCAAAATTCTGTATTTTTTTCTCCTTAGCTGCTGGATAAAATACAAACTTTGTACTGTGATATAGAAGGCTCATTATTTCCAAGCCTCTGTAAACATCTCCATTTTCACCTGTTGACATTCCACCAACGTTCCATATGCCAGATTCAACCATAAGTCATTACAGTATTTCAAGTCTTCCTGCTCTTGGAAATCTGTAAATTCCTATTCATCCTGAGATTCAGCTCAAGCGTCCCTCTTCCAGAAATCTCTTACTATGGTCTTCCACAAACAACATCATCTTCACTTACTCTTCTTACACTAAGTACCCCTCACTCACTTCTGTCAAAGTGCTTGTCACTGTGTATTATAATAATCTTCTGAAATTATTTTCTCCCACTAAACCTTGAAATTAGTGACTGGTCTTTCATCTTTATAGCGCATGATAAAGTAGCTAGCTCAAGGTAGATGTACAGTATTTGTTGAATGAGCAAATTATTCTACTGTGAAATTTACCATTTCTGCTATGACTCTGGGCAAAATCGATGATTAATTTTTTTAACCTATTAGCTTTACACAAGGAAGATACCAATTATTGGGGAGTCTGGCTATTTCAATTAGACCAAACAATCATGTCCATCGTCAAAGAATTCATTGATAACTATAATAGAGGGAGAAAGTATTATTGTGGAAAACTTCTATTTTATTGTGTGTGTTGGGCATTTAGAGGAAGGTATTTTGGTTAGCACTAACATTTACTGGTTGCCTAGTATATGCCAGGAGTCAATAGCTAAATGTTATTCATTAATTAAAAAAATAAATCCTAGAGAATATGAACTAACAATATTCTCATCTTAAAGATTAGCAAACCAAGACTCACAGGGATTAAATGGTCAAATGATTTGCTTCAGGCTATAGAAAAGTAGGATTTGAACCCAGGTCGATCTTACTCCAAAGTCCTTAGTATTTCCAATTCTGCTAGGCAATTAATGACATTACTTTTTGATGGTTTTATAGGATTAAAAATGTAATTATCCAAAAAGCATCAAATTGATAGCTTTCATAATAAAATGATAAAAGGAAATATCACTGTAAAATATACTTTTAAATAAATTATTTGTTTAATTTATGTTTTTCTTTTCTATTGTTTGTTTTAGGTTGCTAAACTGAAGCACAAGGTTTGTGGAGAAATTTTATATGTTAAACCATTTACCAAATCACTTACCAAAAAGGTCATTTACAGAATATTTTCATTAAGATTTTCCATTTGATTTCAATTTTATTATAAGTGTTATTATTTACATCTCAAAAATATCTTTCTGTAATGCCATTTGTGTGCTACCTGTTTGAGACATTACCAGTGACCACAGCAAGTTCAGACAGAAGGATTCATTAAAGAAAAATTAAAAATTATAAATCTTCATTGGTGACAAAAGACCACTGAGTGTTGATCATCCAATATATATCTGAGGCATAAAAAACAAATCCCTTTCTTTGAATTTGTAGTTTCTTAGTTGTGAGTACCTGTTAATTGAATAGTAAATGCACCATAAAGGGGCAAGTGGTTCTACTCTTCTGAGGTTTCAATCAGTGCTCACTGAATCCATATTGTACATGTGAAATGAGGGGGTAGAGAAATAGTCAATTATGTGTTTGTTTCATGTTCAGTGAATCTGCATTTATATGCATCTGTGTCAGGTGGAATGTGTGTCATGTGTCAGAGATGACTTCTGGTCCTGTTTTTGTCCTGTACCCGTGAAGATAAGCTGTTAATTACATTGTCAAGGTGAAATTCAACAAGACTGTTTTAGGGTAAAGATCTTGGGGCCTATAAGGAGTTTCCTTGTGAGCAAATTCCTCATGAGGGAGGGCTTCTAGGGAGTTATGTGAATTTTTATCTTTGTGGGAACAAAAGTGGGAGGCAGTTTTGTGTGACTCAGTTCCCAAGTTCCCGTTGGCTTAGTGAGTTTGGGGTCCCAAGATTTTATTTTCCTATCCCATTTCCCTCACCAAAAAAAAAAAAAAAAAAAAAAAAAAAAAAAATCTTTTACAGAAAACATATTGGAAGAAAAGGAGTCTCTGGTCTCATATTTTGTCTGATCTCTCATCACTAGGATGATTTATTCCTAGACAAATAGGTCCCGCAGTGTTAGGAAAGTAGGCTGTGAAGTCTTACATCTTGCGGAGAAAAACGGGGGGGAGGAAGAAAGAGAAAGAAAATGGAAAAGAACAAAAAGGAGGGAGGAAATGTCATAATAACAAATGGGAAAAGCAATCCTGGAAAACTGATTTAGGCTGGCCGTATAACCCTGATGTCCATACATCAGCAGGCAAGTACGAAATATATTTATAATTTCCTGTTATTTTCTCCCAAAGCTTAAGTTGTCTAACTTTAGTTTGCAAGGATTTAAGAAAACCACAGTTTTAATTTCTAGTGATTTCAAGTCAGAAAAATGGGAGAAAACAAAGGCAAATATTAGTTTGGAGACTTGTAACCATGAAAAATTTCAGAATCTGTACCAAATTGTAGAAAGTAATAAAACCTGAAACACAATGGACAAGGCTACAATCTAATAACAGGTGTACTATAGCTTCTTTTGAAAAATAATTTTTCTCTTTCCAACTCCCCAATTTAACTAAAGATGAAATCATAGTAGGATCAATTTATTTGCAAAAGAAGTTTTACTCTTATTATACTCGACTTGATTATTTGCATGAAGTGCAGCAAGAATAATTATTTGCCGTATGGCTCATTTTTAAATTGGCTTTGCTGGAGTATTTTTTTTTCATGAACAATCTCAGATTAAACCTTCTAAATAAAAGCCTCAAGCCCCAGCCAAGGATTTAACTGTGCCTGCAGATACTTACATTAATTGGGTGGATTCCTCTCTTTTTAATGTCCCAAAATAATTTGGGGCCCCTGAGTCTGTCAGAAAGTGGCATTCTTTACCTACTGCAGATCAGGAACATACCTGCGAAGGAACTGCAAAGATAAGGTGTGAAGCCCGTTTTTCCTAAGGGCTGTTATTGGCTCTATAAAGTCAATCTCAATTCTCAAAGCAGTCTTCTCATTTCTGAAAATATGCCATTCCAGTCAAAGCCTTGGTAAAATACCCAGTGCTTCTGCCTGATTATAATTAAATAGATTTGTTTATAAGATTAAATTAGCTTTAGCATTAATAACATACGAATGCAAAAGTAAAATTTGGTTTTCTCTCTTGAGCAAGATTTCACATAATTGCCTTTTTGAATAAATTACCAAAAAAAAAAAAAAAAAAAAAAGCCGGGGGTTGGAGGGGGGTGGAGAGAGACAGACTCAGCTGGCTTCATACTGTTCATATTAGGTTTTATTATTTGCGAAACTTAGCCTCCTTTTTATCAGACTAAAATTTTCTGCTTATTCTAAAAAACATGTTTGAGTTATCACTTGGGATAAATGAATGCTTTATTTCAAAGTGAGCATATTAATCAGGGTTCTCTAGAGGGACAGAATAGTACATATATATATAATTTTGGAAAACATATTAATAACACATTTATATAAATGTAACCCAAAGAAATCTGAATACTATTTTATATTTGATAATGCTTCTTGTATAATTTCAACATGCCAAATAAGCCAAGTATGTCTCTCTTGGCCTTCTAAAAAGTTAGTTTTAGGCCAAGAGACTGAATTTAGAATTTGATTTTTAGAAAGTTTGTCAAATATCAAAGGTTCGAAACACTTTGATATCACAAAATGGAATTACAGGTCATTCACTGAAGTGTCCACTTGATTGGATTGAAGGATACAAAGTACTGATCCTGGGTGTGTCTGTGAGGGTGTGGCCAAAAGAGATTAACATTTGAGTCAGCGGGCTGGGAAAGGCAGATCCACCCTTAATCTTGTGGGCACGATCTAATCTGCTACCAGTGAATATGAAGCAGTCAGAAAAAAAAACGTGAAAAGCAGAGACTGGCCTAGCCTCCCAGCCTACATCTTTCTCCAGTGTTGGATGCTTCCTGCCCTCGAACATTGGACTCTAAGTTCTTCAGTTTTGGGACGTGGACTGGCTCTCCTTGCTCCTCAGCTTGCAGACAGCCTACTGTGGGACCTTGTGATCATGTAAGTTAATACTTAATAAATTCCCCTTTATATGTATATATACATATTGAAGAACAAATCAACATTGCAAGAAAACTCTGTTATTTTGGCACTGAGGTCTAGATTCTGGCCCTGCATTAGTATGGATATTTATTTTAATGTTTAATTTATAGAAAAAAAATCCCCTTTAAAGTGTAGCCAACTTGTTTATAAACAGAATTGTTTTTGCAAGATTGATTTTCCTCAAAATTTTGACAACTTGCTTAAACTTTCAGTTGTGCCCTTTCTTTTTGTTTAAGACAATCTTTAAAAATGTCTAAACTAGGCAAAATTCCCTTTAATAAAAACCACATTGCCATTTTTTAATAACCTTTTACCAAAAACGCATCTTAGTTTTCTTATACACTTTGCATGTACCTAGTAGTTTTAATTACATTCATTAATTATAATGTTAACTCTTAGTAACTCTAATTCTTAGTGAAAAACCTAAGAGGTAAACAATTTTAATATGTACCAGGTATAGAGCCAAGGGCAAAGGACAATGCCTGGAGCCAGGCTTTGTCAAATCCTAAAGGCTGAAATCAAAGGACATAAATTTTTAGACAGGCAAGTGTCAGAAACGAAGATTTATATCTTAAAACGTCTAGCAGAAACAGTGACTAATTCAGACCAAATGTCTAAATTTTAAATGCATTTCTATGTTATTTTACCAATAATTTAAAAAGTGTATTTACCAGAGATTACTAAAATCATGTGAACTAGAAAGGCATTTGGGCTTATTTATTTAATTTACGAGTAAATCAATTTGATACCCATGTAGACAGTACACAGAAAGACATATACCCATGTACACATAAATATACAAAGCATCACAAAGACTTTATAGTTTTGATTTTAAAATTTTAACCATGAAACGGATAAACTCACCAGTTTAAAAGGAAAGTTGGGTTAAATTGTGAAAAGGTTAAAGTTTATCTGTTTTACATGGCCATGATGAACACCCTTACTGAGTTTTGGAGAAAAGAGGGTAGCAAATTTACATTTCAAAGTACAGGGAGGGAGAGAGAGAGAATTTGGTGTGTTAGAGCAAGATTAAGAATGGATACAGGGCAACACAAAATCATAGAAATTTACCATAAGATTTTATAAGGTGATCAATTCATTTAGATAGGTTGTTTTTGTTTGTGTTTGTGTTTTTGCTTTTTTTGAGATGAAGTCTTGCTCTGTCGCCCAGGCTGGAGTGCAATGGCATGATTTCGGCACACTGCAACTTCCTGGGTTCAAGCGATTCTCCTGTCTCAGCCCCCGGAGTAGCTTGGATTAGAGGTGTGTACCACCACGCCCGGCTAATCTTTTGTATTTTTAGTGGAGATGGGCTTTCACCACGTTGGCTCCGCTGGTCTTGGACTCCTGACTTCAAGTGATCTACCTGCCTTGGCCTCCCAAAGTGCTGGGATTACAGGTGTGAGCCACAGCGCCCGGCCTAGATAGGTAGTTTTAAATTTAGTCTCTATCTTTTAACTGGACCACTGAGCTCAGGGTGGAGCCTACACTGAATCCTGTGTACCCAAAAAGGGAGAAATAACATGGAACCAAGCCATGTAATGCTTTTACAGACATTTTTCTAAGAGTTTAAACTGTAGGCTGGGCGCGGTGGCTCAAGCCTGTAATTCTAGCACTTTGGGAGGCCGAGACGGGCGGATCACGAGGTCAGGAGATCGAGACCATCCTGGCTAACATGGTGAAACCCCGTCTCTACTAAAAAGTACAAAAAACTAGCCGGGCGAGGTGGCGGGCGCCTGTAGTCCCAGCTACTCCGGAGGCTGAGGCAGGAGAATGGCTTAAACCTGGGAGGCGGAGCTTGCAGTGAGCTGAGATCTGGCCACTGCACTCCAGCTTGGGCAACAGAGCAAGACTCCGTCTCACAAAAAAAAAAAAAAGAGTTTAAACTGTATCCTTTCTTATCTTAAACATGCAAAGAGTAGCTCCTGTAATAATGACTACTTCCTGTAACCAACTCCTGTTAGCCATCTCTGAAAGCATATCTCTTACTTAGCTATTACACACACCAAAGTAAAAAATTTTCTCATAATGCAAAATAATGTTTTTGGTACTCCTCCAAAAGCCAAAGTATCAGGTAATACAACACAAAAGAGAGTAGAATTTTTATACCTAAGTGGAATCTGTCTGCCTAAAACTTGTGGGGTTCCTTGAGGAAAACAGATTCCTTTCAGAGGAGTTGTTAGTGTCCTTTGTTTTTCTCAGGGAATCCCAAGTTATCATAAATTCCTTATTTTTTTTGTTAGGTCTCACATGTGGCATAGACAGTGGCAAGAGGGAGGAGGGACAGTCAGACATAAATGGAAAAACAGAAGTCAGTTGACTGAGAAGAAAAAACTTTTTCTCAAAACAACAACCACCACCACAAAATGCCTGTCTAAAAATTTATATCCTTTGATTTGAGCCTTTAGGATTTGACAAAGCCTGGCTCCAGGCATTGTCCTTTGCCCTTGGCTCTATACCTGGTACATATTAAAAGAAAAAGCATTCAGGTCTTTATACACACACACTCACATACAAAGGTCATTATTTATATATATATATGTGTGTGTGTGTATACACACGTATACACATACACATATATAAACACACACACCACACACATACACACACAGATGTCATTATATATATACACACCCGCACATATATACACACATGTATATACACACATATATAAACATATATACACCTATCCCCCCCCATACACACACACAGCTTGGAAATTGGCTTTTAACTAAGCTGACTTTTAACCACAGAGTTCTAAAAAAATTCTTTCCAATCTCTTACTACCATATTTTAGCTGGAGCAGTTGATATTTCAAGTCACACAAATATCAAACCAGAAAGGATTCATTCTCTGAGCCAGGGATTGAACCCAGATTGCCACAGTGAAAGGGCAGAGTCTCAGCTACTAAACTACAGTGTGGGGCAGTCACTATTGCTCTGCTAGAGCAGGCAGTTTTGAACTTACATAGGATTTGAACTGCTTGAGAGAATTTTAAAGGCTAGCCATGACACTATTGTATATCTTTTTAAAAATTTAAACTTCTTTTCCAATTGTTTAGAATAAGTCATCTCTAAAATCTTTTTTGTTTTTCTATCTTTTGGCCATTGACGATTAGAATTCTCAATTGTAGGCTTTATTCCAATAGCAACTCAATTCAAAAGCCTCTTTAATGTAGAGGAGGCAGCTCCCTAATCCCAAAAAATTTACTCTCAGAAATAGACTTAACATATGCAAAAGACAACAAATGCTTCATAGGGATAAGACTTTTTTTTAAGATAAAACTCCTCTAAGAGCTTGACACACTTGGTACAAAGAGTGTGTTGCTTAAAATATTATGTGTGTTGGACTCCCAGTCTTTCAGACAGGCCACTTGACATGACCCCAAAAATTCATGCCCTCTGGGTGGTACAGACTATGAGAGAATATGCCACTTAGTCACAAAATCAAGCTCTCAAGGACATAAAACAAGACAAGAGGGAAACCTTACCCAGTTTTTCTTTCAGGGACCAACAGCAAAGTTTATCTTAACAGACATCCATCTAGCCAGAAGTGCAAGCTCACCAGTGTGCAGGGCTGGCTCAAACTTCAGGCTTTACGGACACTAGGCCCATGTTCTATCCTGTGGTACTCTTCTTTATGACAGAATGACATGGAAACACAGTGGCAAAAGAAAATGGCTGCCTCAAGAAAGTTATTTCTGAGAGGAAAAGTGGCCAAACAATATGAATATTCACCGGGTTCGGTGGCTCACGCCTGTAATCCCAGCACTTTGGGACGCCGAGGTGGGCGGATCACCTGAGGTCAGGAGTTTGTGACCATCCTGGTCAACATGGTGAAACCCTGTCTCTACTAAAAATATAAAAATTAGCTGGGCATGGTGGCACATACCTGTAATCCCAGCTACTCTGGAGGCTGAGGCAGGAGAATCGCTTGAACCAGGGAGTCGGAGGTTACAGTGAGCCGAGATCGTGCCATTTCACTCCAGCCTGGTGACAGAGTGAGAGTCCGTCTCAAAAAAAAAAAAAATGAAAATAAAAAATGAATTCATACCACAAAGTACCAGAAATACACCAGAGTAGCTACAAAGCAAGACTAGTCAAACCCATTAATCAAAACCTTGCAGATGAGACAAACAGTGATTTTTACCATCTTCTCCACTAGAACATACAGAAAGAAAGGCCAGAAGCCTGGCTGGCAAGAAATTCTTACCCCTTTCGTGGACGATTGGGTTCCTGGTTTCTCTTCACTTTGCGCCCAAGACAGAAGAGCAGCTTTGGTCATCCTGCTTACAGCACCAAACTTTGGGGGCCATAGGCTCTTGGCCTTTTAAAGATTCCCTCAAAAATCACTGACATGAGGCAGATTGATTAATAGGAGAAAAAGTATACAGATTTCTTTAACATGCATACAGGGGAGCCTTCAGAATGAAGACCTAGTTTCCAAATTCATTCTGAAATTACAGAAAGAATGCTGACTCAGGGTATGTCCAAAGTAAACACACACACAAACAAACAAACAAAAACCAGGTTTTCTTACCAAAACACCAGGGGTTCAGTCTAGGTCCTGCTGCTCATTGTACAGAAGACCAATCACTGAGACAATGCATACTGCCAAGGAAGGCTTTAATCAGTTAGGGCATCTGAAGAGATGGGAGATCAGTCTCAAATCCATCTCTTTCACCAACTAAAACTAGTTGCGTCACAAACCCCTAGCAGGGAAGAAATGCAACCATTTGTGGAAAAACAAGAACTAAGGAAGGTGATATGGTTTGGCTGTGTCCCCACCCAAATCTCAACTTGAATTGTACCTCCTAGAATTCCTACATGTTGTGGGAGGGACCAAGGGAACATAATTGAATCACAGGGGCTGGTGTTTCCTGTGCTATTCTCATGATAGTGAATAAGTCCCACGAGATCTGATGTGTTTATCAGGGGTTACCACTTTTGCTTCCTCCTTATTTTTTTCTTGCCACCACCAGGTAAAAAGTGCCTTTTGCCACCTGTTATGATTCTGAGGCCTCCCCAGCCATGTGGAACTGTAAGTCCAATTAAACCTCTTTTTGTTCCCAGTTTCAGGTATATCTTTATCAGCAGCGTGAAAACTGACTAATACAGAGGGGTAAGGAAGAGGAGTTAGTCAATAAGAAGCATGTGGAAGTTAGGAAAACAGGAATTGGAGTGTGGGGGCTAAGGAAGCAATCATGACAAATGACGGGTCTGGCTTCCCATTGTCTGGATTGATAATCTGGTGAGTTTCAGTTCTTTGATAGTTTTTGAGAGGCCTGAGGGTTGTTTTTCTAAGGAAGGAACTCAAATAAAACAAATCTAAGTTTCAAGCTTTAAGACCAGAATAATCAATTTCTGTGTTTATCCAGAAAACTGTCTTTGGGACTACTGTATCAGTTTCAGTCCCTCCTTTCCATTTATAAATTCTTCAATCATGGAGAATCGGATCATTGATCTTGCTGGCTGCTTTATGGTGAGGAGGGGCATCATGGGATAATATGAGGACAACACAGATAACCCAAATTTTAAAATGCTGAAGAATATGGAGTGGATCCCCTGCGGAATATGAGAGAATAATCCTGAAAACTACATGTTCCCTTTATGATTTCTTATCTAGGGCCTTTACCTGGGCTTTGAATATTAACTTAAGTTTCTCTGAGGGTTCACAAGACCATGACAGTTTGCCCTGGAGAGATCCCAGAGGGACTGGTTTTACTTGAGTATGGTGAATCCAAGGCTTGACATCTGCTAACTTGACAGATGAGTAGGGTGGTCAACAGCATCTCAAAAGGGCAGACCCATTGTGCTTGCAGTTGGTTTTCAGCTTGATGGGATTTCTAGGTCTTCATCAGGACTTATCTCCTGGTTTCAGAGTGGAAACGCACATCTGTAGGGAACTGGAGCCTGCTGGAAGCAAACTCAGAGAGACTAGTGAACATATTTCCTAAATGTTTTATATATTATCTAGTTTATTTTTCAAAGGTGAAAAAATTCTCAAGTGTCAGGGAGCCTGGGGGTCAGAGAAATGGTCTCTCAAACATTTCAAAGGAGGTAGGAGGTAAGAGCCAACCTACTTCTAGGGCTACCCATATCTTCAGCAGGGCAAGGGGCATGGCCTTTTCCCAGGTAAGACTGAACTCTTAACAAATTTTAGGAAGACACTTCTTTAATTTCCTATTAATTCTTTCAATCTTTCCAGAAGATTGGGGTCTTTAAGATGAATGCAGAATCCAATCAGCACTTACTAAGCATTGATACTCCCTGGGTTACTTGGGCTATAAAGTGGCTCCATTGTCACTTTTGAGAGTTTATGGGAGTCCATATTGAGGAATTATTTTCTACATTAGAACCTTTACAATTTTGGTAGCTTCCTCAGTCCTAATGGAGTAAGCCTCAACCCAGCTTGTAAAAGTATCAACAAAAACCAACAAATATCAAAATTTTTCGGAGGCTTGAGCCATTATAGTGAAATTCAATTGCGAGTCTTCTCCAGGGAAAGTTCCTCTCCACAGAGTTCCTTGCTTAAAGGGGGCTTTTATGCCTTCTGGGGGCTTTGAATTATTTTTCAAGCAAGTCAGACAACTTTGGATTACAGTTTGTATTGTACATTGCAAGTGAGGCCTAATAAGATAAGAGTGTATCCAGCATAGAGTAGTCTACCACCCATAATGAGTGCTTTGATGGATTTGCTCAGAGATTGGTCTAATAAAAGTTTCTGAAAGAATTTTTCCTTCATTATTTTTAAGCCATTTATGGTCAGCATATTTAGAAAACCCCCATTCCTCAGCTCTTTTAAGATCAGCCTGTGAATATCTGTGGTGATAGGTCTCCAGACAGAGTAGGAATGAGAACCAGCTGGGTAGTGGGCCTCTGAGTGCCTTTTTAACCTCTAATATTAGTGTTAATATTTCCCTGTGCAACATTGGTGCCTGCCTTGTGGTATCCTTGGCAGTGAACAATTGCTATTTCTTTGGGCATTTTTATGGCTTCTAATAATTCAAGAATTGGAGGACCATGCTTTGTTTCTTTGTTATTGGAAGTACAGAACTCCCTTTCTTTCCAAATTACCCCATAAGCATAAGCTATTAAGAAGCATATTTAGAGTCAGTGTAAACAGTTACTCTCTTTCCCTTACCCAGATGTACAGCTCTAGTCAAAGCAATGAACTCAGCCTTTTGGGTGGATGTCCCTGGGGGTATGGCACATGCCTTGATTACCTGCTGGGTAGTAACTACAGCATACCTGACCTTTCTGACTCCTTGTTCTATGAAACTGCTTCCATCAGTGAAGAATTCTTTGTCACATTTCATCCATGGTAAATCTGTGAGGTCTGGTCCGCTGGAGTACACTTAATCTATTATTTGAATGCAGTCATGAACAGGAGGCTGGAGATTCCTTGGGAGCAGGATGGCAGGATTCAGATTAGAAACAGCCATAAGAGTTACATTTGGGTTATCTAGAAGCATGGCTTGGTACTTTCCCAGTTGGCCTGCGGTCAACCAATAGCCCACTTTCTTGTGGAGTACAGTAACACATAATGCATAGTATTCACTGTCATGGGATGCCCCAAGGTGAACGTTTCAGCTTCCTGCAATATATCACAGGGGGCAGCCACCACACTGAGGGAAGTAGGCCAGCCCTTAGCTACCATGTCAAACTTTTTTGGAAAAAAGGTCACAGGATGCTTCAAGGTCCCAAGGTCTTGAGTTAATACTTCAAGTCTAATTCCCTGTCTTTCTTGAACAAAAAATAATCAAAAGGTTTGCATAGGTCAGGAAGACTAAGGGCACGGACTGTCGTCAATTTCTCTTTGATGGTTAAAAAGACTTTTTAATATTCCCCACTCCTAGAAAGGGGCTCCTTGGCCAGGCGTGGTGGCTCATGTTTGTAATCCCAGCACTTTGGGAGGCCGAGACGGGCGGATCACGAGGTCAGGAGATCGAGACCATCCTGGCTAACACGGTGAAACCCCGTCTCTACTACAAATACAAAAAATTAGCTGGGCGTAGTGGCACGCGCCTGTAGTCCCAGCTATTCGGGAGGGCTGAGGCAGAGGAGAATGGCGTGAACCCAGGAGGCAGAGCTGGGCTGCTATAACATAAAAGCCTGGACACAAGGAATTTCATCCCTCTTCCCCATTCAATAGCAAAATTAATCTAGTTTTAAGATCGTATTAAAGTATAAAGACCCATTGAGGAGCCATACTTCTCCAGATTACAAAGAATATAGGGGCCAAACTATACTACCAAAAATATTTTATTCTGTTCCATTGGATTATAACTATATTCAGACCAATTTTGAAGAATGCAACAGAGTGGGCTGCATTCTGGGATTGAATTTTAATTTCCCATGGCTATATCAATACACACACACACACACACACACACACACACACACACACACAGAGAGAGAGAGAGAGAGACGCACACACTTATCAAAATACAATCTAGGTACTCAAATATAATCTAACTACTGCAGTAGCAACTAAGAAGCCCCAAGAGTATTCAACCTGAAACAGTCGAGGTACCTTATCCTCTCCCGGTTGGGCTTTTTCAACCTGAAAATGGAAATTCCTTCAGAAGTCCTCAAATTGAGTGGAGCACATCCCATGTCTGGTGGGCACAAAAGACACTCACCCATTTAGACACAGATGTTGAATTTCAAAGGCTGTTTTTCCTATGTAATCAGGAAAATGGTTGGAGTTTGAAGTGGCAGGGCCAAAGAGAGAGAGACCAAACCCCACCTCTGGCCAAAAATGGGTAGGCAACTGCTTAGGAACTCTCTTGGCCTATGACAGCTGAGCCACGAGCAATGCGTTTTTGATCAGGGAACGAAAATCTGTTACCGAAACACCAGAGGTTCGGTCTAGATCCTGCTGCTCGCTGCACAGAAAGCCATTCACTAAGGCAATGAATATTTCCAAGGAAGAAGGCTTTAATCAGGTGCTGTAGCTGAGGAGATGGGAGATCAGTCTTAAGTCAATCTCCCTGACTAAAATTAAGGGTTTATATAGCAAGGAAGAAATGTAACTATATGTGTGAAAATAGGAACTAGGGAGGGGTAAAGTGAGAGGAGTTGGTCAACAAGAAGCAGGTCTTCTTGGTTTCTTGCTAATCAATGGTGGGATGGTAGCCATGAATAGCCACTGTAATTGAGTCTGGGGAACATAGTGAGACCCTGTCTTTATAAATAAAATTTTTAGAAAGGCATATTAATAGGAAGGAAGGCATACCAATTTATTAACATGTACATGGAAGAATCACAAAGTAATTACACCAACTCTGCAATGGGATACAGAAGCTTAAACACCATCTTGAGGTTAGAGAAAAAAAATAGGGGCTCAGAACAGTTATGTTGGTAAATCAGGTGATAGTGGCAAGACAGGTTATGGGAAGGGGAGAAGAAGAGGTCTGGCTGGCAAAGGTGGTCTTGTTATATAATGTAGATGAAACCTCACTGCTAGCAGCCCTCGAAGAATACATTTTACATGTTTTTTTCAGACATTTAAAAGTGTTAGGATCTCAGTTAATCTTTCCTAGATCCGGACAAAGAAAGGTCTGCCTGCATCACTGCAGAAATGCAACTAGACTTAAATGCTAAATGGTCACACTTGTTCCATCTTAGACCTAACTCTTAACTTAATCATAGAGTCCTTTCCATAGGCAAGTAGTAAATTTATACAAAGGCCATCCATAGCTTTTAAGATGGAGCTACAAAGTAGATACCTACATGATACAATTGTTTTTTAAGAGTCTAACGTTGATTCAGCTCTGAAATCCTCATGTTTGTTCTTAAGCGTGAAGTGAGCCATAATGCGGCACATGCTGCAATGGATTTCATCTTGAGGAATGCAACTATGAAAAAGTGCATCATCATCATAGGATATTGCCTATTATGACTAGAGTGCAATTCCATTTCTCACTGTTTCTTAAAGAGAACCATATTAAAATTTTGAGTGTGACAAGTCTTTGTTACATGGGACTTTTTGGTATCTCTGGCTAACAGTCACTAGTTGCTAATATGGTATCCCAGTCATTGGACAATGAAAAATATCATCCAGATGTGCAGGATAATACTCTTCTTTGAAAATTATTATTGCATCAATAGCCAAGCGTAATGGTATTTAAACGGCATTGTTTTCATGGGTAACTACTAAAAATCATAGAAAAATATACACAATTTCAAACAATGTACATTTAGTCTGTCAACCCCCCAGCCACATAGTAAAGCCCTTCATAAGTAACCAAGAGCTTGAGATTTTTTTATCATTGTACCTTTCATGCTGTTGAGAGAGGCATGGGTTTAAGTAACTCCCCAAAGATCCCAAGAAGTGTTTCTGTGACACTTGTGCTTTTTACATTTTACATTTGAATGTCCATTTTAGAGTAATTTAAATGTAATTTGAAGTACAACAATGGCTCTATTAAAGATCATTCTCAGGCCAACTTTCCTTGGATTAAGCAAGCTTTAATGAATGCTATTTTCTTGTACTCCATTTAACCAGTGGTAAACTTGGAACAGCTCAATAAACTACCGAAAGGGCAAGAGATGCAGAACCTAAGCTGAAAAATCTGTTTGCTACAGGCAAGAGAGTGTTTCTTTCATGTTGCTCCAAATGCCAAGGTATTCAGACTCTGGAATAGACAGATTTTTAAAACCCTAATTTTTAAATCTACAGGCATCACTTGAAAATGTAATGACCATCCCCAGTGCTAATTATTTAGGAAATTAGTATTATAAAATGTGAGATTGGAACACCTCACTCGGAGACCAAACATGAGAGTTACTCTTGGGTTACTTTCAAAGATACTAAATTGAAATTTCCTTGGAAAAGACACAAACTGAAATAAATCTGAGAATGGTGATCTTTCTAACTTTCTGGGATCCTCCATGTCAGACCCATCTGGTCTGAAGAATGCTGAATGTGTAACAACTGTATTTGTAATATGTATCATTCAGACTTCAGTAGACTATGATAAACATTCTGTAACTGTCTATATCATTTGAAATATAAGTACCTAATATGCCACAGGGCCTTGCAATAAAATTAGCCTTGTTGGCCAATATCCAGAGAGAAAGAATATGAGTGTGTACTGTGGGGAGGGAGTGAAATGAGAACTATCTCTACCAAAATTCTCATGGAATTGTATTTCCCAAAGACATGCTATCTATGGAGGCAGCAAACCTTTTCTGAAAAATAAAAATTAAATGAGACTACACTTTTGATATAACAGACAGTTTTGTTTATATCCCCAAATATTCAACTATTGAAATGTTCCCTTCACATTGTGCGAAGACGATTTATAAGAAGAATGTATTACTATGTTGTAGAAGACATAATGTTCTGCAGATACGAGCAAAAAGTCAAAGCTGTCAAAGGCCTTAATAAAAGCAGTTTTACAAAAACCTCTCCTTCTGAAAAGCAATTAGAACATTGGAAAAAATCATTAAAACAAACCTTTCTAAAACTCTGGAAATTAATCAAAGACTTGCAACATTCCAAGGAATATTTCTTCAAGAAAAACAGCTAAATTTCCGTAAGAACTGCAATCTCTGTGATGTGTTAGCTTGCTCTATTACTATTCTTCACTCGCCAGATTTGTGAGACTCTTGAAAGCAACTGCCTCACAACTTCAGTAGTCATGAAAACTTGCATTTTAGCAACCACTGGAGGAAGCAGAAACAGGCATCTTCTTCCACAAAACCCATTCCCTGAGAAATGTGACTATTTGACATGTCTGGAAACTCCCCAAATAGCTCTATTCTCAAGGTTGTCTTTGATGGACCTGAATCAGAGTTCACTCTGTACAAATAAGCCTATACCTAAAAAATTTTCTCACAAAAAGTAGTAGTTGTTTAACACTGCAGCTACCTGAAGCAATTAACAAGAGGCCCACTAAAAACTTAAAAGGAAAAACTGGTGACCGAGACATTCATAACAATCTTTGAAAATGTCAACATATTTCTGAGAATCTAGAAGGCCACACAGGTGTGCAAGGCTGTAGGCTCAAGAAAGTCCTCAGAATGCCCTATTTGCTCAAGTCTGACAACTCTTTTTTTTATTTCTTTTCTTTTTTTCTTTTCTTTTCTTTTTCTTTTTCTTTTTTTTTTTTTTGGAGACAGAGTCTTGCACTGTTGCCCAGGCTGGAATGCAGTGGCACAGTTGTGGCTCACTGCAACCTCAGCCTCCTGGGTTCAAGTAATTCTCCTGCCTTAGCCTCCCGAGTAGCTAGGATTACAGGTACCGGCCACCACACCCAGCTAATTTAAGTCTGACTAATCTTAAGCTTCTGAATAAGTTGAAAGTAAGGATAACAGAGTTGTTAATTGCAGGAATATTTAAGGCATGTCTAAAAAAATATACCAAATCCTTGGCAATGGCTGGGAGAATTACCGGTTCATGACATTTAAGGACACCTGTGTCTTGCTAATCACTAACCTAACCAAGGAGACACTTTAGTGGCTACATATGTCAAAGAAAACAGACTTTACAGTATCAGTCCAAGAAAGTCAGTAAACAAATGAGTAACAATAACAATATAAACAAC
This sequence comes from Theropithecus gelada, assembly GCF_003255815.1. Classification (NCBI taxonomy): domain Eukaryota; kingdom Metazoa; phylum Chordata; class Mammalia; order Primates; family Cercopithecidae; genus Theropithecus; species Theropithecus gelada. The sequence continues at coordinate 111,892,721 of NC_037689.1, read as the reverse complement.
AACAACAAAATAGCTAACAGCAAGACCAACAAACCCTGGGAGAAGAAGTTCTGATTTCAAGATTTACAATGTTATGTTAAAATGTCAAGTATTTTAAAGAAAAAGTAGACATACAAAGAAACAAGAATGAATGGCTCATACAAAGAAAAAAAAGAAAGTCAATAGAAAATGTCATGGTGGAAGCCAAGATGTCAGATTTATTATATAAAGATTTTAAATAGGCAATTATAAATATGTTCAAAGAACTAAAAAACATCTTGTCTAAAAAAATAAAGGAGTGTATGGCAATGATTTCTTACTAAAGAGAGAGTGTCAACAAAGAGATAGACATTATTTTTTAAAAGCACCAGATAGTAACTCAGTAGTTTAAAAATCACAATAACTGAAATGAGAAATTCACTGGAGTTCTACAGCAGATTTCAACTGTCAAGGAAACAATAAGAAAATTTGAATATAGTTCATTGTGATTATAGTAAAGAACAGAAAGAAGAAATAATAAAGAAAATTAGTGTAGTCTCAAAGATATGTGAGACACTGAAGTTCCTGAGGGAGAAGAGAAAGGAAGAACAGAAAGAAATTTGAAGACATAATTTCTAAAGGCTAACACAATTTGATGAAAAAACATGAATTTGCACATTCAAATAGCAAAATCTCAAAGTAATCTACACCCAGACACATCACAGACAAAGTGCCAAAACACAAAGAGAATCTTGAAAGCAGTAAAAGAAATGTAGCTCTACATACAAGGTTTTTTAATAGCAATTACAGCTAACTTCTTATCAGAAATGTGGAGGGCAGAAGGCAGTAGGATCATATATGTATCATGCTGAAGTGAAAAAAGCAAGCCATAAACCAAGAATTCTATATCTAGCAAACTATGTTTCAAAAATGGAGATATTAAAACATGCCAAGATTTAAAAAATAACAAAACAAAACAAAATAACTGACATAATGAGTAGACCTTCCCTATAAGAAATACCAAAAGGAGTCCTTCACTCTAAAAAAAATTTTCACTAGACAAAAACTGAAATCCACATGAAGAATTAAAGAACACTAATAAAGGTAACTGCATAGATGAATATAAAATACAGGATCAATATATTTCTGTTTATAACTATTTTCTTCTCCTATCTGACTTAAAAGACAACTACATAAAACAATAATTATAAAACTATTAGTAGGCTTCCAAGATACAATATAGTTTTTATGTCAATAAATAATAATACAAAGAAGGGTGAAAAAAACAAAGTTGGATTAGAGCAACACTTTTGGATACTGATGGAAGTAAGTTGGTATTAATCTAAACAAGTTCTTTTTAAGGTATGTTATTAACTGTCATCACAAGGGGAACCATTAAGAAAATAACTAAAAGAATGGTAAAAGAAATAAAAAGGAAATTAAAATGGTACACTTGAAAAATGTTTATTTTACACAAAGCAAGGCTACCCCATAAACATAAATATATACAATTAATAAATTGTCAATTGATAATAAAATAAAAATTTAAAAAATGCCAAAAATTCTAAGGCAATAACACAGAAATAGAGGAAACAAAAAGAGATAAGACTTGTGGAAAACAAATAGCAAAATGGATACTTCAATGGTACAGATTAACAGAATACGTAAAATATAAATCAGTATCCTACTGTAGGCTATCTACTAGAGACACGCTTTAGATTTAAAAACACATATGAATTTAAAGCAAAAATATGGAAAATATGTATAATGCAACAGTAACCAAAACAGAGCTGGAGTAGCTATATTACTATTGAACTAAATAGACTGCAGCACAAAGAATATTTCTAGAGAAAAAGAAAGATATTCTATAGTGATAAAGAGATAAGTCCATTAGAAAACCATAACAATTACAAATATACATGCAGATAGCAACAAAGCCCAAAATACATGAAGCAAAATCTGTCTGAATTGAAGGGAAATGTTGGCAATTGAACAATAATTATTGGAGACTTCAACAGCTGCTTTAAATAATGGAAAGAACAACTAGACACAAGACTAACAAGAAAAAAATAAGATTTGAACAACACTATGAATAAACTAGACCAAATACATATATAGAATACTATACTCAAAACAGCAAAATACATATGATTCTCAAGCCCTTGTATAACTTCATCCTGAATAACACTTATGCTAGGCCATAAAACAAGTCTTAGCAAATTTGAAAGTATTGAAATAATGCAAAGTATGTTCTCCAGCCAAAATAGAATGAAATTTAGAAATCAATAACAGAAGGACATTTGGAAAATTCACAAGTATGTGAAAATTAAACACACTCCTAAATAACCAATAGAAAAGCAAGAAATCACAGAGGAAATTAGGAAAAACTTTGAGTAGAAGTAGAAGGAAATGAAAACATACTATGCACACAGCTAAAGCAGTGCTTAGAGTGAAATCTGTAGCTATTAAATGCCTATATTAAAAAAAGAAGAGAGCTCTCATATCAATTAACACTTCACCTTAAAAAATTAAGAAAAGAAGAACATGCTAAATACAAAATAAGCAAAAGGAAATAAATGAAAATATTAGAACATAAACAAAGTTGAGAGTAGATAAAAGAGAAATCAATGAAACTGAAAGTTGATTCTTTGAAAAGATAAAGGAAATTAAAAACTCTAGCAAATTGATCATGTAAAAGGCAATTCAAATTACTAAAATGAGGAATGTAAGAGAAGATGTCATTACCAACATGACAGAAAAAAATTGTAATAAAAGAATACTAGGAACAATTATACACCAAAAATTTAGATGCCCTGGATAAAATGGACACATTTTCAGAAAGATGCAAACCTCTGAAACTGATTCATAAAGAAATAAAAGATATGAATAGGCTTATAAGAAATAAAGAGATGGAATTAGTAACAAAAACACTTCTCACGAAGAAAATCCAGGTCCAGCTGGCTTCACTGTGAATTCGAGCAAACATTAAAGAAAGAATGAACAGAAATCTTCACATAGTTTTATAAGTAATAGAGGAAAAAGAACCCTTTCTAACTCATTCTATATGGCCAATATTACTCTGATGCCAAAACCAGAAAATATATCACAAGAAAAGTACAGGCTAATATACCTTAGGCCTATAAATGCAAATATAGTCAACAATACTAGGAACCAAATCAGGCAACATATAAAAAGGATTATATACCATGACCCAGTGAGATTTATTCCAGGAATTTGGGATTGACTAAAATCAAACAGTGTTGTACAACCACATTGATACAATAAAGGACAAAAACTACATACTGTTTTTCAAAAGACACCAAAAAGGCCTGTGAAAAATTTAATGACATTTCAAAATAAAAACACTGAACAAATTAGTCATAAAAGGAAACCTCCTTAACCTTATAAAGGCTATCTACAAATAACCTATCATTAAATTGTGAATGATTAAAAAGAAATAAAGATGTTGTTCTCACTAGCAACTAGGTAAGTCTTTGACATTGTGAATAATGCTGCAATAAACATACATGTGCATGTGCCTTTGTAGTAGCATGATTTATAATCTTTTGGGTATATACCCAGTAATGGGATCACTGGGTCAAATGGTATTTCTAGTTCTAGATCCTTGAGGAATCGCCACACTGCTTTCCACAATGGTTGAACTAATTTACTCTCCCACAAACAGTGTAAAAGTGTTCCTATTTCTCCACATTCTCTCCAGCATCTGTTGTTTCCTGACTTTTTAATGATCGCCATTCTAACTGGCGTGAGATGGCATCTCATTGTGGTTTTGATTTGCATTTCTCTGATGACCAGTGATGATGAGCATTTTTTCATGTGTCTTTTGGTTGCATACATGTCTTCTTTTGAGAAGTGTCTGTTCATATCCTTTGCCCACTTTTTGATGGGGTTGTTTGGTTTTTCTTGTAAATTTGTTTAAGTTCTTTGTAGATTCTGGATATTAGCCCTTTGTCAGATGGGTAGACTGCAAAAATTTTCTCCCATTCTGTAGGTTGCCTGTTCACTCTGATGGTAGTTTCTCTTGCTGTGCAGAAGCTCTTTAGTTTTATTAGATCCCATTTGTCTATTTTGGCTTTTGTTGCCATTGCTTTTGGTGTTTTAGTCATAAAGTCCTCACCCATGCCTATGTCCTGAATGGTATTGCCTAGGTTTTCTTCTAGGGTTTTTATGGTTTTAGGTCTAACATTTAAGTCTCTAATCCATCTTGAGTTAATTTTTGTATAAGGTGTAAGGAAGGGATCCAGTTTCAGTTTTCTACATATGGATAACCGGTTTTCCCAGTACCATTTATTAAATAGGGAATCCTTTCCCCATTGCTCGTTTTTGTGAGGCTTGTCAAGGACCAGATGGTTGTAGATGTGTTGTGTTATTTCTGAGGCCTCTGTTCTGTTCCATTAGTCAATATCTCTGTTTTGGTACCAGTACCATGCTGTTTTGGTTACTGTAGCATTGTAGTATAGTTTGAAGTCAGGTAGCATGATGCCTCCAGCTTTGTTGTTTTGCTTAGGATTGTCTTGGCAATGCGGGCTCTTTTTTGGTTCTATGTGAACTTTAAAGTAGTTTTTTCCAATTCTGTGAAGAAGGTCATTGGTAGCTTGATGGGGATGGCATTGAATCTATAAATTACCTTGGGCAGTATGGCCATTTTCACGATATTGATTCTTCCTATTCATGAGCATGGAATGTTCTTCCATTTGTTTGTGTCCTCTTTTATTTCATTGAGCAGTGGTTTGTAGTTCTTGGAAAGGTCATTCACATCCCTTGTGAGCTGGATTCCTAGGTATTTTATTCTCTTTGTAGCAATTGTGAATGGTTGTTCACTCATGATTTGGCTCTCTGTTTGTCTGTTATTGGTGTATAGGAACGCTTGTGATTTTTGCACATTGATTTTGTATCCTGAGACTTTGCTGAATTTTATTGTCAGCTTAAGGAGATTTTGGGCTGAGACGATGGGGTTTTCTAGATATACAATTATGTCATCTGCAAACAGGGACAATTTGACTTCCTCTTTTCCTAATTGAATACCCTTTATTTCTTTCTCTTGCCTGATTGCCCTGGCCAGAACTTCCAACACTATATTGAACAGGAGTGGTGAGAGAGGGCGTCCTTGTATTGTGCCGGTTTTAAAAGAAAATGTGAGTGAAATTCTTCCTGGGATTTGGCAATGGATTCTTAGAAATGAAACCAAAAGTGTAAGTAACAAAAGAAAAAGAAATGGTAAGTTGGAGTTTATCAGAATCAAACACTTTTGTGCTTCAAAGAACCCCATCAAAAATGTGAAAAGAGGCCGGGCGCGGTGGCTCAAGCTTGTAATCCCAGCACTTTGGGAGGCCGAGACGGGCGGATCACGAGGTCGGGAGATCGAGACCATCCTGGCTAACACGGTGAAACCCCGTCTCTACTAAAAAATACAAAAAACTAGCCAGGCGAGGTGGCGGGCTCCTGTAGTCCCAGCTACTCCGGAGGCTGAGGCAGGAGAATGGCGTAAACCCGGGAGGCGGAGCTTGCAGTGAGCTGAGATCC